>NW_009927655.1:0-757 GCF_000696875.1 Nestor notabilis | reverse complement strand
TTCCTCCTGGCTTCCCCTCCTCCCTGGCACAGCATGAGACTGAGAAAGTCCTTGGTCAGAGTAAACATTACTGAGCAACAACAAAAAACATCGGTGTTATCAGCATTGTTCCCAGACTGGAAGTCAAAAACATAGCACGGCACCAGCTACTAAGAAGGAGAAAAAATGACTGCTGTAGCTGAACCCAGGACAGACATGCACAGAAACATCTTTGAATGCTCTTAAATACAATTCTGCATTACTTTATGCTTCCAAAACAAGGTAGTCCAAATACTCCACCCTTCTGTATAAACCGGATTTAATGGCCAAGCATCTGAATAATTCTCCTGTAACAGCAAGCAGGAACAAAGAAATCCTGATGAAATTGATCTCATTTCTCAGTCTTCATGCTGGCAAACATGGAAGACAAACTTATGAAAGACTCGGGATTTCCAGAGGTAACAGAACTGTTCCTGGGGTTGGCACTCCGTAGAGCTAACATTTTGAGTAACCCAGGTGAAAACTGCAGTCCCAGTCTAGGAAAGGTGAAGGTTTGACTTCAACAGAAATGGGTCAGTCATTTCCCTTTCCTGTTGGGGGGGCCCCGCCTCCGCCTGCCGATGGCACGGCCTCTTGCAGGGCGAGGGACCGCCCGGTGGGCTGGCAGCCTTCTTCTTTGGGGGGCGCTGGCCAGGAGCTGGGCAGCTGCGGCTGCAGGGCTTGGTGCTGGAGCTGGGGCAGGGGGCGGTGCTGGAGCTGGAGCTGGGGCAGGGGGCGG
>NW_009927654.1:0-15766 GCF_000696875.1 Nestor notabilis | reverse complement strand
GGCTGAAGCCACCGCTCCAGTGCCCGGTTCTTCGGCTGCTCGACGCAAATAACGGTCAGGGACACTCTCTTCTAGACCTCAGCTCGTTGCGTGAAGCCCCACAGCTTACGTGGGGCCGTTCCACCCTTCCAAACGTGTGGCTGCTAACAATTACCTGCTAAAAACCAGCGTCTCCCCTTCGCCAACGAGTTCAAGCACAAGGCTGGGATATGGAAAGTGTAAGTTTAAACGCAGCTCTTAGTTTAAAAGATGGAAAGTTCAAATGCAGCTGACATAACCTAAGACCTCACATGTCGAGGCATTCGGCATTGCTTACAGGAAGGTCTCCGAGTGAAGCAGCCAAATAATGCCCTCGATGTTTTAACCAAGGTTATAAGCGCTATTGAATGCCCACAGATAAGCCACAAAGGTGTCTTTGTGATTTTTTTATTAATAAATACCTTAACAGCACCAACGACACTTGAACAATCCTGCAATGCTGTGCACAGCAGCTTGCTTGGGGACTGCAAGGAGATGTGTCTGTTTCCATTATCTTTTTGTCCTTTCAATACCAAACGTCCTAGGTTCAGGACATAAGAGGAAAATACTCATTTTAACCTAGTACCCTCTTCTGGTTTCAAGGTAATTCAGCAAGTGTACAGGAGTGCTACAATTTAAAACCAGATTGCTGTGCTTCCTTTTAAAAGGTCTCTTTGCATATACATATGCACACGTTGAAAGTAAGAGGTTTGGCCACCTTAAAGTTTCCATGTATCTGAAAGTATCCTAACACTAACGTTCTGACAACGAAAACTGGAAAAAAGTGTATTCCTATACATCAGAGTTCTGTACATTAATAAGCATTTATACAAATATAATCCACCAAATATTGGCTTCTGAGTACAATTCTGAAACACGGTGATTCATTTGTATTACCTAACCTTCAACAATGCTAGTACTAACAGGAACAATTCAGGTTGCTTTAACACCCACGGAGCACGTTTATTTTACAAGGTGGGTGCAGACTTTTCTCACTATATATGCAGTTTACTTATGAATAAATTAAGTGGTAAAGTGAAGCTTGAACAACATAGTCTGTGGTGTAGTAACATCAGCAACTGCAAGTTCCTGGCCATCCACAAGCCCCAGTTCTGAAACAGAAAAAAGACTTTAAGTACAGCAAACCCATGTGATAAAGCATAAATATGATGAAATGAAGCTGCAAACACTTCGGTAGCTAAACTAATATTCACCTAATTCAAACAGGAAACCAACAGACCCCGTCAGGAAATATATAAAACACTGTTGAAGTGTGTTTAATTTACATCAGCTCAGCTTTGGTGCAATGTTTTTCTCTGCATCTGCCCATGTTTCCCATTGAAGCAAGTCAAAACTCATCCCTGAGCAAGCTGAGAAAGGTGTATTGCACATAAAAGGATAATGAAGGATGTTCTAGTGCATAGCGCAAAATAAAGTTACACGTGCCATTGTGAGGGATAAAACTGACTTTCTGTTTAGAGGAGCACCATGAAAATCTACATGAGACAAGTGCATGATACCTTTTAGTGTCTTGGAAAGATTTGGCCTTGTTCGTTCTTCAATTGAAGCCACTGTCTGAAGAAAAAAAAGTAAAAACAAGTCAAAACATTTCCTTTCAAAGTCAGGAAAGTAAATGTAAATAAATTAATACTATTAAAGATAATTACATATGTTCAGATTACCTGTAAGTAAAGTGTTTTATTTCCCCCATACATAGTTGCTGTGATTGCAGGAGATTTCATTTGCCTACATATAAAACATTTTAAAGAAAAACCAGACAGTCAGGTAAAAATACATGTAGAAATTGCCTTCTTGAAACACTGAACTACAAAAAATTATCAAATAAACCAGAATAGTTGCACACTTACAAGGAAGCATTATTTGTCAAGTAATCCAAGATCTCCTGCAGTTTAGCTGATGGGGAAATCTCTATGTTTTGGGGAAGCTGGCTGCAAGCGGGACAGTTCTCCTGCAACAACGTAGCACAAGAACACATGTATCATTAAATAGTGTTTAAAAAATGCTGCTAGTAAGGTCTCAAAACTATTTGTGTGCTTGTGGGGTTTTATCTTCAGAAATACTAATACTGTTGCAAGTATTAGTGACAAAACCAAATTCCTCATGAGGTCTGTCACTGTTTGACTGGCTCCCAACAGCAGCAAAGTATTTATGAACTACAGATTTCATCTGATATAAACTTCAATACTACAAACTTACAAATCAATGGCTGTCACAATCTCTTTTGGGGAAGATTTGCTTCTGAGTCTTCTTAAGGTTGTTGTATCTTATTTTGTAAACTGTATTTCCCGTATTACAGGGGAAATCTTCAGGATTCACTTTTAATAAAGTCAAGTATTGTTTCTTCTGCAGGTAATACAGCAGGTAGCACATCAGAAAGAGTTGATACACCAATGTTGCACCAACAGACACCACAGAAACAGCTGGCTGAAGAACCTCCCAATACCAGAAGCTACTTTTCCAAATATTAAGAAACTTTGGCTAAACAGGCAAAAATTAAATATGCCATCACAGACTGTACAATAGTTTTTGGTAAACTGATGGGTAGAAGAAAGGATTTAATTATCAGGATACCAAATAAAACATCTGTTGGTCTGAAGGTAAACAGCCCTGCTACTCTGCATGGACAGACCACTACTGTCATCACTCTTAGACCCCAGAACCACAGGAGATTTAGAAGAACAGAAATTCCTACACACTAAAAACAATGCTCTGGAGAAGTAGCAGACAAGTAACATTGTAGTTTCTGCTTTTAGAACTTCGGAAATACAATTATTCAGTGCTAGGGGCAAAGAGATTCAATATTGGGTTTCGGAAATAAGCACAGCTGCCTAAATTCAATAAAAATCAAGGAAACAACCCTGCAAGCCTTTAATGGCACTAACCTTCCTCTCAGCTTCAAATGTGTGTGTGTATAATCCATCCACATCATTAAACACCAAGTAGTTGTTAAGAGGAATGTATGCACTGAAATGACAAATACATTTGGTTTAGTATGTGCCATTATGCTGGAAATCATGTAAGTTATTAACAAGAAATGAAATACCTTGTGGCTATTTTAAAAACTTCAGTGGCACAAACAGCTGCAATGAGGAAAAAACCAAATTTCTTCATTAGTGCACAGAGTAGTACCACAAGTGACAAAAAGTACATCAAGTACAACAATTTGTAAAGAGAAAAATAAACATCTGAAGGTAGCTGGTAGTTCTATGCATTACCATCGATTTAGCGCTAAGCTGATGTACTGTGGGGTTTTTCCCCATTCTCAAATGCTTTTGCTCACTTCCAGAGTCATACACAAGTTTAAAATTTATAGTCATATACAGTTTCTCTATGGAAAGCAGAAATGAGACTGTAAGAATAAATCAAACCCACTAAAAAAGTTCTCAATTCCAAACTGCTGCCTTACAAAACTCGAAAGTGTGTAAAGCAGAAGAGAAATGAGTTTTTGTAGCATACCTGCAATTACTGCATTTGTAGAAGCTACTGCTGGAATTATTCGTTTAACCACCCCTGTAAAAACAAAACATACAGCTTTGTCTTTTCCAAAGAGAGACAACTGAGATATGACTTTTAGCCAGAATAATTACAAAAGGGTGTACCCAAAAGTACTTTAAACTTTCCAGGAGTTTCTGTAACCATAAGGTATGATGGCATGTCGCTCAAGTACTTAAGTGCTGTTTTATTTTAGGAATGGATCAAGCATGTTGCGAAAAAGAAGGTGTTGCGCAAAGAGAACTAATGAACTAATTCTAAAACCAAGTATTCTGTATTTACCACTGAAAAGTAACTTCAAACCCAGTTCTAGTCTTGCTTAACTGGAAAAATGCATGAAGGAAAGGTACTTGAGTTTGGAATTCCTTCTGCAAGAACAGGCTTGCCAAACTGTACTTGCATCTGCAGCCAACTCTTCCTACTGAGCCCATCCAGCCAATGAGACAGGTACACACACTGATACAAAGCAAGATTTCCTATGCACACAAGTTTGTACTCCGGGAACAAGGAGGTTCACTCTTTCTCAGGCCTGCCAAAACACAGCAAATTCCTAAATAGTCTGAAGTTCCTCTGGTTTCTCATTATTGACTTGTATCCCTTTGTACCTGAGAAAACATGCATAAAGCTTTCATCTTTGCCTTCTTTCTTCTATGTACTTTATAACGAAGCTACCTTCAAATGCTGAAAACCATTCTGCCATTTGCATGCACATAATTATATTTCATAACTAGAGTTCACATTTATCTGCACCAAAAAATACTACTAGAGAAGCCAGTATAAACTGCTGCAAAGAAGATGACTATCTGAGATACACTAGGTGGAATCTGAGGAAGATACACAACAATCAGTTTGCCCTTTTTTGATAGAAAGGCACACACTGAGGTTCAAGCGTGGCATTTCAAGCCCAGCGTTTCAAATGTATTCTCAGTACTCCATGTCAACAAACAGAAGTTATTACAAATTCTGGAGACTCTGCATGAGATTCTCCATTTCTTTTCTATTTGGTTAGTGGTTTAAATGTTCAATGAGTGGCAGCATTCGGCACCTGCATGTGAAGAGGCACGCACAGCGGTGAAGAACGGATGCTATAGTCTGTTTATGCCTAAACTGGCATAAAATGTTGTTCTTTCTAAAAGAAGCAATCTCATTCTCCTGTTCCTACTCTTTGACCCAGCAAAAGTTGCCACAGTGTAATGTAAATTGTGGAGCTGCTCCAGGCTAAAAATAAAATGGCAAAAAGAATGTACAGTTTTGTCCCAAGTAAGTTCCTCTGATTCATCACAAATGCCTGAACATCTGATTCATCATAAAAATATTTGTGCTGGTACAGGAAACAAGCTGCTTGTTTCTGTTTTAAGATGTTAAGGGAGGAAAGAACTATTTCTTTCTCAGCAGAGCTGCCAAACTTAGTCATAACAAACACAAAGAATGCCAGTCCAGCCTAATTGCAAATGCCATAAACTCAGTGAAATGCCATATCCTTACCTTGGGTGAGTCTGTATGTAACACCTTTAATGTTAAATTGTGATGCTCTTTCTAAAGACTTCTGGTAAATCCACTGTATATGTTCAGGGTCATCTCCATCCAACGCAACACCTTCTACAGCAGAATTAAAAATTTACAAATAAGTTAGTCATAAGAATTCTTCAGAAATGTTTTTTGTCTAAAAAAAACCCCTACTTCTTTTTTAAT
This sequence comes from Nestor notabilis, assembly GCF_000696875.1. NCBI lineage: Eukaryota > Metazoa > Chordata > Aves > Psittaciformes > Psittacidae > Nestor > Nestor notabilis. The sequence continues at coordinate 10,543 of NW_009927654.1, read as the reverse complement.
TGAGGTTAAAATGAATACCCCATTAACTAATTAAAACTTGATACTTTAATCAAATACCATTTCTACAAACATTTTAAGTTCTAACACACTCTGTACACAAACTATCTAAACTTTGCAGCTTTATAGAGCTCTTGGAGGTTACATTGTGAGTCAGGAAACTCACTGTGCAGTATGACAAACACGTGAACAAATGTGGAACTGGAAAGCGAGTCCAAGAAGAGGAAATCCATCACCAGCTCAGAGGAGCCTTAGACTGAATATAACAATGAGCTACCTAAGGTTAAAAGGTAGGATTGTTCTATTAAAAGTTGCTGTGTATACCTAACTCAAAACAAATTAGTTAAAAAGAGAAATGTCAGTTTAGCACCAGTGCAATACACTAATTACCTCCAAAAGGTCGCTCCTTGGGCCACTGCAATATCCTGACATACTCAATACAATGCTCTGGTAGCCTGGGCATAGACGCAATTGTACACATGGGAAAATTGACCTGGTGTGGGCAGGGGAGGAAAACCAGGAGAAAGTGTGTAATACATTATGTATAGTGTTAGGAAAAGAAACAAGCTAATCAGAGGAATATAAAAAAAGGAAATATCACTGGTTGCAATTACCTGTGGTGGGTAAAGCTCAAGCGTGCATTCAACACAGGCTGTCATACCAGGAATAATCACACGGACATTTCCTTTAAAACCTTCTGTCCCTCCATCGATTAAAGGTATGATGGAACTTGGATCTAGTACACCATCTTCATAGTGTAAAAATGACATCTAATGAATAAAGGATGGGGGAGAGGAGGTTTTGTTGGATTTTGTTTTTCCAAACAATTTGCAAGAAGGAAAACAAAAAAACCCTTGAAAATTTTATTAATAGTACACCACAAGATTGAATGCTTAATGAATAAAGGATGGGGGAGAGGAGGTTTTGTTGGATTTTGTTTTTCCAAACAAAAGAAGGAAAACAAAAAAAACCTTGAAAATTTTATTAACAGTACACCACAAGATTGAATGCTTAATAGACAGTTTATTTTAAGAGTACATAGTGTATAAAACTCTACTTATTTGTCAGCGCACAGGACTTGATCAACCACCTTCAGCCTCCTCCTCCCCTACCCCCTGATAAACGCTGTTATTCCCTTATAGTATGCCAGAACAAATGTCTAATTGGTTTGAAGGATTTGGGGGTGTAATTCTTGGTTTGATGTTTTGTTGGGTTTTTTTTTTTGTTTTGCTTTGAAATACTGGTAAATACTCAAGCCTTCTACTACTGTGTAGCAGCAGAGCTCCAAAAGATGACATTTACAAGTTGCAGCATAATAAGTACTGTTTGGCTAATGAGGAAAAAACCAAATGTTCACAATGAGAGCATCCAGAGCTGTGGAACTTCCCATCTTATGATTTTCAAAAATTGACTGCAGAAGGCCACAACTATGATCTAACTTTGAAACTACCCCTGCAGGGCACTGCACAAATGTTGGCTAATACTCCTCAAGAAAAAGGCAGCTAAGAAAACATGCATTTTATCCTGTTCACAAAAAGACAAAAGAAAACAGAAACAGATAAACTGAAGTTTCAACAGCCCTCATTTCATTTTAATGACACATTCTACAGAAATCTGTTTAATTTTAGTTATCTATACTCAAGCAATAACCAGGCTTTAAAAACACTGAAGACTTTACCAGCATGCCATTTATCCATCTTCTGGCAATTATAGAGTCCAGCCCACAAACAATAATATGAAACTCTAGGGGGAAAAAAACATTATTTAAAGTCCATACTAAATCATACTTCTTAAGAAAAGCAAAATATCTGTCCATAACAGTCCAGAGGAACTGACTGCAGTTTAACTATCTCCCCTAGATTCCCTATGTGACAGATGCATTTAAGTTTTCTCTATTTCATACTTCTACTTCCAGTATACTGTACAAGATTAAAGTAGTTAGCCATCTAACCACCAGGAAAAGCAGGTGGTCAAATTGCAGCAACAACTGCCAGGTTCCCCTAAAGGACCAGCGTGTGTTTCGCTTGGAAACAAATACTACTTACGTCGATAGAAGCTTTCATCCATGTCTTGAATCTTTTTAAAATATCTGAATGTAAGCTCAGTAAAGGAATGTATTTATAAAGTAGATAAGCTTACTGTTTAATATTTGTTAACCTGAAGCCAAAACATTATCTAATTTATTACTATTTCTGTAAAAAAGTAGCATATAAAATTAAGATTGAAAATTCCCTCAGCTGAAGCTGTGGCATCTGAAAAATACAAATGTAAGGGACACAACATAATAGTCACACAGAGGAGAAAGCTCAGTAGGCAAACTATTTAGGAAGCTCAAAACACGTGCTCTCACAAAGTCCTGTATCAGTAACTGCTGCTCCATGTTTATAAACTGTCTCCTACCAGTACATACTCAAAAGACTCTGGTGAATAAGCCTGATAGTTTCGTATTTCAGTGAAAATCTGAACATTGCATTTGAATAAAAAGACTCAATAGAAGGAAACATACCATATAGTTTCTTAAAGCTTAGCCTTCTTTCCCCGTGCATGCTTCCTGTATGCCAATGTCACTGAGAAAGACTTCTCAATCACCAGCTGAATGAATCTGCTCTTTATTGTATGAAAAAGAGAGGATGGCAGCAAAATACTTTAGGTAGTCTTACCACCTACAGAGTTTTCTAGGTTTTCTGAAGGCTTTGGGGCTACTAGTTCTCTACAAAAGGATACGGTACTACAGCGCAGTTGGGAATGCGGTTGTTCAGGAATTCTGCTGCAACTTCTGCTTTTGGTCGCCCAACATCCTTCGGTCTAGGAAAAAACCCAAGCAATTTCAAGTACATTTTTTAGTGGTTTCCATCTTTCCAGACTCTATGCATTGCAATACTGAATTAAGTGACTAATTGTTACTGGAGGACAATTTATTGCTACGGATAATATCACCAAATAGTATAGAATAGTTTGGGTTGGATGGGACCTTCAAGGGCCATCTAGTCTAAACCCCTGCGATGAGCAGGGACATCTTCAACTAAACCAGGTTGCCCTGATCAAGGCATCCCTGTAAAGCATAAGATGTAAGAACCTGAGTTATCTAAATATGTCCATGTAACTATGGCTATCAGCACCAAAAAAAATACAATTTTTCACTTAGTTTGGAAGAAAAGGGCACCAGAAAAATTGATATGTCAATCTGTGTGCATTATTCTTTGGTGTCACGTTTTCATTAGTCATTAGCTGTATCTGAATGGTAAGGGATCTATGTTAACTTTCTTCATGCTCACCACAGATCTCTGAACAAGAAGGAATCATACATAACAGTTAATTATGAATACTAGTGTGATATGAAAGTTCAGTAATCTTTAATGATATCTTGTTCAACCAAAATAATGATCATAGTCACATATTTTGAGTACATTTAAAAAAACAAAAGTTGAACCGTGAAAATATCACTTACCGAAACAGAAACTGTCGGTTCAGATTAGAAACATCTATAGTATCCATGTCAATAACATGGATCTGTCTGAAGCCAGACAATGCCTGTGAAAAGAGAATGTCAACTTCATTTAACAGGAAATGAAATGCTTACGGTGCTCCAGAATTCATTCCATGTGCCAAAACCAACCACCTTTGGAGGTACAAACATATTTGCTCTTCACTCCCTGTGCAGACAGGAATATTGTTGTTCTTTGTTAAAAGAATATTCTTTGTTGGGTTAGTAATGCTGATATTTACACAGACGGAATTAGCAACATTTCAGTGATCAAAGATAATGTTCTATTGAACACAGTATTGCTTTAGCCTACCTTAACATAACACAGGGAAGACAACATAGGCTGACCCATAAGAGGAATTCGTAGTATTTCCTCACAACTGGAGTAAATCAAAAGCATTCATTAGGGGGGAAAAAGTGCAGAATTTGAAGAAATACCGTAAGTACTTCCTTGCTTGTCAGGAATAGAAAAACAAAGTTTAATTCCTCTAAAATTTTAAGGTTTTGAACATTCACTATTTTCACAGGTGGCATAAATAAGTCTGGCATATCCACCCTCAAATCACAGTTCAAGATAAGCCAATGCAAACACATGAAGTTCTTCACTATCAAAGAACATGCTGAACCTCTGGCCGAGGTTCTGCCTGATTCTGTTTGCATGCAGGCCATCACTAGACTGGGCAAGTAACTTTGAAGTAAAGTTATCTTAAAACTGGATTGCAGGTCTGATCTGATAAAAGTAATAATGTCTGTCATACACAAAGAAACAATGAAAATTGTAGCTGAAGTGAAATATATGGTGTAAAACACTGGGTTTAGAGAAAGGAAATGTGTTGTGATGTTCTGAAGTTACTCCAAAAAATTCGAGTCCTGTACCCTACGTTATTTCCTTTAAGACTCAATCTTCTTATATATAAAAACTTTCAGATTTTACATTTTACATTTTTCTAAATAAATAGAGCCACCTCATGCATAATAAGCATTGAAAATGCTGTATTGGGAAACTGATTAAACAAGTGAACAACAGGACTAAAGTCTTTCAGAATAGAAATTAATTCTATAAGAAAAGCAGCAACACTTTCTCTCTGTTATACTGGATATGCTTAGAGCTAAGCAATCATTTTATTTCATTGATAAATGTTGAGATTTTCTTCAATATTATAGAAGCAGACTGGGAGAGCCTGCTAAAAAGAAGAGTGAGCCTGGGGCATCGGAAGAACATACAGACTGGAGTCTTCATAAAACTTAGATTCATTGTCCCAAAGACATGAATACATATGAACAGAATCTAGGTTTGCTTACCACTCTGAAAATGATAAAAATAAATCATTATAGATTAAAACCTTTTTAAAGGGATGGGAACAAAGCAGACTAATGAAGTTCCTTATCCCATACAAATCCTCTGTCTCAACAAGCTATCAAGAGATGGAATTTGTTTTGTCTTGATGAACGCATAAAACAAGAGCTCTGGGCAGAGGTTAAATCCACCAGCATTAAATTCCCAAAGAAAGAAAATTGTCTTGGAGTTGTCAAAGTCTCTTCAAGTAAAATCTTGTTCAACCATTGCAGTAGCAAACCAGCAACCAGAATAAGACCATTCACAAGTGCTAGAACTGTAAAACCCCTAAGTTAATGGATCTGGAATGCCTGGCTTTAAATGATGCTATTGATTTAACAGTCATCTCAACCTTGGAGAAAGTCTGTGCAAATACTGAACTATCAGTACACAAATTCTATAGTAAAGTGCACTAATGCACAACTGTTCGTATAAATTAATGAAAAAAGTTATTTCATGATAAGCTATCCACATATTTCCATGAAACCCATAAGCACAGAAATTATTATTAAATAGAACCACAGAAATGTACAGTATTAGTCTAACCTACCAAATTCACAGTATAGTAACAGTGAAACACTATCATAAATATGAGCGTCTGTGAGGATAAAAACATTTGTACATGGGTAAATATCTGACGCACATGACATGTTTGCATTTTAAATACTTGAAAACTGCTTTTTGAAATGTGTAGTGAGAGAATCCATCATAAAGCAACACCATATTGAGAAAACTAGAAAATACCTTCTGGTAACCTGTACACCAGGGAAATGCTGCAATAATACTTGAAAACTGCTTTTTGAAATGTGTAGTGAGAGAATCCATCATAAAGCAACACCATATTGAGAAAGGGAAGTGCTGCAATATTCCTTCTCTCTTCTTACAGTATTATCTATTCCTCCTTAGCCATTTCCATCAGGATATTGTGTCTTAGTCTGGCTCAATAAAGCTGTCATTATATAGGCTGAATTCAGATGCCCCTCTGGGGGTTAAGGCTCTGAAGACAACCTCCAATTTATTGATCCTGAGGAACTGGAAAACCCAAGAGCCACTTCTCAGGAAAGCCAAGTGGATTCTAGAGACATAGACACAGTAAGTCTGGCTCTACTTATTCCACTACAAAAGAATTTATTTCACTACAAAAGAACTTATTTCACTTTGAAAGAACACAAATAATTCCAGCAACTCAAACATTGCTTTGAATCCAAAGACGTAAAATAAACTAAAATTAAGTTCAACTGTGACTGTTGATACTAGACTTTGTACCAGCACTTTAAAGTATCACTTTTCATCTGAAAAGATACATTTTAACTAGTACCAGGATACTAGGAAGAAAAATAACTGTTACAGCTGAAACCAGGACACGATTGGATCCCAAACACCAAGTCCTTGCATCATTATGAGCCTGATTAGTTGTCAGTTTACTTCATTTTCCCAGATCTGGTAATTAGGGAAAATTATCAACATCGGACCATATCTAAGGCTGCAAGAGAACTTTGTCTACACTTCACAAAGAGCACTGTGTTGTCCCTCATGACAAGGTTTAAGATAGCCAAGCATATAATATAAAACATATTAAGACTATCACCTCCTAAGCTTTCTATCAAGCTGCATTCTTCAAGTTCATTGTCTGTATCATCATGTATTTTATACATTTTGATTAGAACTTAGAGATTTGGTAGCTATATACAACCAAAAATGCCAAATTAACAAAGTAGAAAAGATAATTTCTTCAAGGAAAAAAGATTCTAAGAAGCAAAGGGTGAAAACTGAGTAATTACCAGGTTTTTCAGGAGTTCACATCCTAATCCTCCTGCTCCAATAACCAGTACTTTACATGTGTTCAACAAAAACTCCAGAGCCTGTGGAAAATAGCAAACAAAATATTAATACAATAAATATGAAAAAAGTACAATTTGTCCTTTGCTTCATAACCCTTATAAATGAGTCACTGTATGTTTTCAGTGCCTAATAGAAGTTTCATATAAACCAACTTAGATCAATGAAACAGTTTGGGCTTGCAGGTCTATTTAGATATCAGACTTTAATGTGTTGTTGAGTTCACACAATTTCCATATCCCAGCTTAGAGAAAAGCAAGACCTTTGCTGTATCATTATTCTCTTCATATTAGTTTTGGCCATGAAAAAAAAAAACAAGTTCCACTTTTACTATCATTCATTTAAGGAGATAATATTTTCTTCCACCAAAAATTTTACTGATATATAATACAAAATAAATATGAACAGACAAACAACATTGCTGGCCCAAAAGAACCGAATTTTCAACCATATAACTGCTTTCTGTGGATTGTTCTGCTAGACCCCAGCATCAAAGTAGTGAATAATGGAACAGTACATTAAAAAGGTAACAGTAAAATACATTCAACTGTAAGCTCTGAATCAAAATGTACCAAGAAAGGAAAGCAGAAGAAAGAATTTAAACAGTCTAAATTTTGCTTTTCCCTACTAAACATCTTTCCCAATTCTCTAAGTACTCATGTTAACCTTAATTCTTTAAGTACAAGAAATTCCTTACTGTATATAATAACTTAAAAAGAGAGACAAATGCTGCTATTTCTCATATGGAACTTAAAAGACAGAGCATAATTCATACAGTTATACATTTTTACATATGATGACAGCAAGCTTGTAGTTGACAGTGTACCATTTAGAAACACAAGCTCATGAAGAGAATACAGTAAGTTCTTCAAGAATCATAACTTTCAACTGATTAAAATACAAGCTTTTCATGCACTTTTAGTATTCATACACTGCTGGTGGTCAATTAATGAAACTTTACATTAGTTTGTAACACACACTACAGATTTATTTAAAGTAAGTGTTTCTCACTTGAGTGCCTGGCTCGAAATCAGGATGTGTGAATGGTCCAGATCGCTCGAGAAACTTCCTTACATGGTTCCAGCGACCTTCCCAGTCTCCAGTGTCCCCACACCCACCATCAACAGCCATTCTGCACAGAACACAGTAAATTCAGCTGCAACAATCATAGAGAAAAAGCCACACCGCCAAATGTTTGGGGTTTTTTTTAAATTTATTTAATATAGCTTAAAAATACCTAAATTATTGACCATTCATACAAATGCATCTGCATATTCTTTATGCATGGAAGTTATGCACATGAACATTTGTATGAGTGGATTTTGTTTGTGGAACTAGAAAGCAGTAATACAAATATGCATAGCGGGGAAAACCACAGGCGTGTCAATAAACCCCACTGATTTTGCTTTTACTAGTAAAAGTTGACCTGAAGTGAAAAAAGGGTCTAGCCTTTTTGCTTTTACTTCCCTTATATTTAAAGAGGACACAGAAAAAGAGGTTGTCCCTTTGGATTTTGAAGTTTGGTTTTTCTTTTTACCAGTCAACTCTTGTATTCTTTTTTCGACAGACTTTTGAAGTTCATAAATCATATTTGGAATTATCAGTGTGTAACTGCAATTGTGAGGCACTGAATAAACAACAGTAAAATGCCCCAACATTGTCCTCTGAGTCTTCACAGTTCATTTAAACAAGTGCTAAAAAAATAAGAATCTTGAATGTTCTTCACTGTCAATGAGTACTACGTAATTTAGAACACATCCTTTTCCCAGTCATCTCCGGAGTCTGTCAGTGGTAGCAGCATCACTTGGAAGAGAGGAACAGTTGCAGTCATCCTGTTTCAAATTTTCCAGATAAAATTTTACATCAAATACTCCACTACCCTTTTTTCTGCTTTTGCAGGTCACTTTTAGTAGTACATAACTATAAATTTAAACGTTTAAAGAGACTTATTGTAATAGTTCAGCATTAGCTCTCATAATTTTCTAACATAAGATCATCACCTACATAGAACAAGCTCTTCCCTAATGGAGCACACTTCCCTTTTTAAAAAGGAGCACCACTCAATGTGTATGTACAATTATGTTCTATGTTAATAAAAAAATCAAGCTTGTTACAAAAGAGCTTATGAAGTATGAAAGGTTCTGTCATCACTGATAAGGAACATTATTTGCTCCCTCCTATGATGTGAAGAACACTCAGATCAATGAGTGTTGGGTAATGTTTAGAATTTATTATTACTTCCTGGTGACTCATCTCAAAAGGGAAGTGTAGTAAAAACATCTAGACAACGAGTGCCTTCATCTTCACAGAATTCAGACAATGGACAACACAGTATGTCCAGAGTAACTTTTAACTTACAGGCAATCAATTTTGTGAGAGCTTCAGTAACAGGGAAAACCTCACTGAACCACAGGAATAAATACATCGTAATTTGCGTGGTTTTAATCAGACTGAATTCATTCCTGGTTAACTGTTAGCTTCAGATAACTTACTCAATTAACAGTTGAATAAGATCCACCATATTTATTTGAGCTCATAAGGCTCTTTTGACCTCTGACTTGCACTTTTGCACCTCCTCCAGTTTTCGCAATAATGTGAAAATGCTTCACATAATGGCAGATAGTGTGAATAAATACAATGCTCCCTCTGCTGAACCTGGGCTCATCTGTTTGCAGGATGTACATTAAGCACTGCCTTAAACAAATAAAATGGGTCAATATTACATCACAACAGTTGCTCCTATGGATTATAATTTTTAACTTTTCTGTAAACAAGTGCAGAAGCTGTGCTTGGTGAGGTTAACTTTGTTTATCCTTTTATACTTTGTATAGTTCATAGAAACAGCTATCAAGCAGCAGTACTCCCTTTAGATGTGCATTTTCCTTTGTAAGCGATAAAATGGGAAGATCTAGTTTCATTTTTGTGGTTATAGTACAGTTTGTTTTTTTACAGGGTTGGACATTGTGGAGATCTGAAAAACATCAATAACTCCACCTGAGATTCTATGTTTAACTTCAGAGACAGGTTTTTAAAGTGTTTATTTTGGTGGTTACAGCACTACCAGGTATCTGTTATGAGAGCTTAACAACATTCTTGTTTATTTCATTGAATTACTTTAATTTGAAATGTTTAAAATATCAGAGCACCACAGTGCTTATGTTGTTTTAGACTCAGACTTTTCTTTCCCATCTCCAAAGCTCCATGTTTTTGAGGGACTTGGCATGCACCCCTCCCCATCCAACATGCACAGGGATTTTTGTGACCCTCACCCCGACACACACATGCACTGCCTGTGAGTCCACCACTCAGGCAGGCAGGTCTGCTTTGTGATCTCTGGGAAGAGGGACACAAGCAGATGGAAGGGAACAGTTAAGGGATGGAAGCAGATGAGGTTAAAGATTACTGAGCATTAGTTTTCAAGGCCGTTAAGACAGATGCAAAGAATTTAGGGTTTTAATAAGCAGAGGCAACTGTTCTGTAGCCTGAATTTTTAATTTTCAGCCAAAATTTAGTCACCTGCTTCTAGCCTAGAGGCCCTCCCCAGGTCCCTGACCGGCAATGCAGCTCTTCCCACTCCTGTCACAAAGCTCTTCAGCACACCAGCCTTTACTCATGCCAAGCCTCAAGCCCGCGACTCCCAGCCCCACTCCGGGTGAGCCCCTTGGTCCTCTCCCCAGGAGATTCCTCTTCCCCAGTCCTCGCTATTCAAGCGCCCTTTCGCGTCCCCCTTCCTCACACTGGCCCCTCTAACATCTCTCCTCCGGCTCCTTCCACCCGCGGGGCCCCGGGCCACTCACGCACGGTCGCCCAAGCCAGCGCCTCTCCATCGGGCCCCACAGCCCTGAGCTAACCCGCAGCCTCCTCCCAGCCCACACCTCTCCTACGGG
>NW_009927653.1:113256-157326 GCF_000696875.1 Nestor notabilis | reverse complement strand
CCAGCCGCGGCAGCAGCCGCCCCCTGCGCTGCCAGCCACCTCCGAGCTTCACCAGAGCACTGCGAAAAACTCATCGGGGGAAGAGGGGGAGGCTTTTCTTTCTCTCTCTCTTTTTTCCCTTTTCCTATCGGCTCTGTTTCTGTCCCTTTTCTGGCAAACGTGGTGGTCGGTAGCTGCAGTTTATTTTTTGCCTTTTTTTCTACATTTTTTTTTCTTCATTTCCCCCTCGTGTGTGTGGCTAGGTTAAAGGCATATGGTTCTCAAACGTCTGTCTGGGTGATGCCAGCTGGACATGGAGATGTCGGCTTTCCAGTTCTGATGGCTTTTTTTTTTGCTGAGGATTTTTTTTAAATGATTTTTTTTTTCAGTTGTTTTTAAGCCTTAGAAATTTCACCCTGGAAACGGCAGCATCAGATGCCTCCAACTCTTGCCTTAGCTCCAGCAGAGGGGTGGATTTCAGTACAACAGCACAGAACATCACCAAAGAGACACATGAGTTAGCCCTCCAGACATCACTCAGTCAACTCCCTCTCCCTAGCTCCCTCCCCCTTCTCGATTTCTTTTTCTTGGGGTGGCAGCACCATGCTAACCCCAAGCCAAAGTGATTGTTTGCTGGCATCTTTCACCAACCACCCCTAAACAAAACAAGATGATTAACACAGCCCCTGAATTCAATTAGACATTCAGTATGCTAATGCGAGGTCTGAAACCCACCCCAGCAGAACAATAAAAATGGTATCAACCCACGTTTTCTTTGTGCGGGCAAGGAGAGGGAGAGACAAAAAATCATCTCTCCTTTTTTCCTGAACTGCAGTGGGTGGGGGGAGAATCAATTCTACAGGAAAAAGAGGTTGGCTTAAACTATAGAAAACCTATTGGTTTTGCATATGTTACGTTTAGAGAACAACAACTGGGTTTCTTTCTTCTTTTTTCCCCTCCTTTCATGTCCAGGAAGCAACTGCAGCAACTCTGCTGCCAGCAGCAGTATGTGCGCTGTCAATTCCTGTCTATTTCACCTCAGGTCACTAAATGACTTGAAAAAAGAAAACCGAAGGTGGAACAAACAAGGTGGGGGAACAATAATTTCCAGTCCCTGTGATCACCCTTGTTTCACCTCTTCTGTCTTGACAACACACTTTGTGAGTGATTCTATATGCCAGGGCCTGCATGCAAAGGCAATTTTTTATCCTAATGCTAAGTAGTATGTAATTTGGGCCCATGGATATATGGCTAATGCAGTTAAAGCACCAAAACCCCCTCAGCTCCACATTTATGTGTAAGTGTTGTCTCCTCAGAGAAGTCTTACAGTTAGAGGAATGCTGGAATGCCTTTTCAAAACTGTTCCAGAGTTTAATGGAAAATTCTTAGTTCTAATCAAGAATTTGGGAACATGCTGTGCAATAAAAATGATGGCCAAATGATGTACAGAAAAGTATTTTAATCGTGTGATATAGAAGAAATAATGTAATTTTTACTCCTTAATAATATATTATGCAATATTGCATGACATATAAGTGATGCTCACAACTGAAAACGATACGACTGTCTCAGGTATTGAAATGGAAATGTATTTTATAGGTTAGGGAGCATTTCTGTAGAATAAAGAATTCATTCACAGACATAACTGCCAATATGACATAGGCTGGTGACCAAGCCACACTCAGTATACTAACAATTACGTTTCCCTTATTTTGCTGTATTTTTCTGGGTCTCATGACCTGGTTTGCACTTACAATTGACATATTTTATTAAAATTAGTCATACACGTCTTACTAATAGCATTGTTTTGTCTACTTTAACATATTGATGAATAAAAAGCAGCTATGACATTGTTGTCAAAACCACTAACTTAGTAAAAGGACTTCACCTGATATCATACACTCTCCATCTTATTAGTTTATTTGGAAGATTATTTTTTTTAAATGCAAGATTTTTTATTTTTTTTTAGGAATATGATGTGAGATAGAGAAAAAGGAAGTTAACAACACTATTGACTGGTTTTGTTTTGGGTTTTTTTTTCTCATGCTGGCAACTACTGATCAAAATCTCAGTTTTGAGGACCACGAACGAAGAGCCAACATCTTGGGTATACATGTATGATGGTAGCTTACTTTAGTAAATTTTTCAATGATTGATATTTGTGCTTGAAGTAGGATAGGAAACCTTTTCAACCAGTAAGTTACATAAATAATAGTAAGAAGTTGTTATTTAGGCATTTAATATGAGCAAACTACACAGAAGTTAAGAAATTGTATTTCTCCTGAGATAAATTTAATTCTCCCTACTTCTTGGGTATGTGCATTATTGCACTTTTTATTGTTGTTCAGTTAGTTAGGTGCTGGGTTTCCTTTGGACGGTCTTTGGTATGTAAACTCTATTCTCAGTAAAGCATGAACATAATGATGAGAAGAATGTGGAAAATGCAGACATAAGAATGTTTTAACTAGCAAAAGATAGGAAAGATGCTCATGGCCCTTATGTGTAGCAGATTATGTACATCATTGTGCCTGTTCAGATGTGCTGGCTGGCACATTAGTGATGATAAAGTCCTTCTAACACCTGCTTTCTTCTTTACACCTGGACCTAAAATCCCAGGGAAGCCATAGGGAAGGCTCAACTGCAGGAGTCTCCTTTCCATTGTGCATGTCCATATGTCTGATACATGACCTAACTTTTAGTATGTGTAATTTCTAGTGTGATCAATCTTATCTCTACCAGCAGTATATGGCAACATCTGGTTTATCTCCACAGCTTTTCCCTAAAGCAAAGAAAAAAAAAAAAGGAAAGAAAAAGAAAAAAAAAAAAGACAACCCATCCTAACTCAAAGAAAGGGTAGATGCAATGCAAACACACTTTTCTTAATAACGTCACACATAAAACTGTAGTTTAACAAAGTATTGTTTACCTTGAAATTGTTAATATGATTAATATTATGTCATTACAACCTAGGGCCTTTTTTCCTCTCACACAATTTAGAAAAACTAATGCATGAAATCATGGAAATGAAAAGAAATAGAACGGACAAAAATAACTGCCTTATGACTACATGTCTAAAATACTGCAAATGTCCTCAAAAGGATGTCTGAATTCGTGTGGTATTGGAACAAAAAGCTGGATGATGAATATCTTGCAATTGGATCTCCAACCAGAATACTATGAGGAGGAGTTCATTTTCCTAAAGAATAAGGCCCCTTTTCTAATTCAGACATTGAATTGTCTCTTTTTGCTCAATGACATACTTGTGTATTTATTTTTTTGCCAAAGAAAGTAGAAATCTTTGAAAAATTAATTTTCTTGCTGATCTTTATACAAAAAATAAATCCTATTTGAATAATATTTTTGTAAAATAAATGTACATCTGGGCTGGAAACTAAGTTTTATTCCAACGTGATTTAAACCAGATGAGATATTAAACCTCAAAAAGTAGGTTTTATAACAGAGCCATTGTAGTTATAAGCAGACATTGTTGCATTAACTTTCTAATAATGTACGACTCACGTAAAGGTCTGAGGGAAGATCAAAAGTTGCATTGGTTATCAATTTGACTAGTATATGACTACAAATGATTCATCAAAAAGGGAGCTATGGATGCTTGGGGGAATATTTTATTTTTATTTACAACTTTCCTGTCCATACAGTTTAGGGCATGATCTGGTGCACAGTGTGCATAAGCTGTACCATAATCAACAGCTGCTCTGTCATTAGTATAGTGCAGGTATATCAAAGTGTAAAAGGAAAAGAAAGAAATTCTAATGGACTGACGTAACAAAACCAGGATGAGACAAATGCTAGGAGTTTCCTGCCTCCTACTGCATAGTTCTTCATTACTGATGCTCTGTACTACTGCAAAAATGCAGACTTATCATTATGAGAGTTATAGGATCCATTCATGTTTTTGAACATCAGAAAAACTATAGTCATTCAGCTCTATTTCAGTATTTTAAAAATCCTAATGGATGGACATTTGAACAAGTGTATTCTCCTTTCTTTCCCAAGATTATAGAGAAAATCTCCTAAGAGGATGTGTATTGGTGCATCAAAAAAAACTGAGGGAAAGCAGATGCTATCCACAGCTTCATCTCTGTCTGACACTCTAGATACTCTCAGAGAAAGCAGTAACACCCAGGAGTTACTCCTGGGTGTTCCTCCTATGTACCTATTGCCAAAATATGTGTTCAGGATTTATGAGAACTGTGACTTCTTTCCCCATGGACCCCCAGAATGAAAGGAGCAGACAAGAAGACATGCTTCCTTTCCAGGATATCTTGTACCAAGATGATGATTTCCTAGAAACTATATTTCTCACTTTCAGAAGAACAGCACTTGAAACGAACTGGTCAACTCTGCTACAAATTCTACAGCGATTTGCTGCCTCCCTTCCTTCCTGATGAGTTCTCATTTATTATCAGCCTATACTTTAATTTTTTCTTTCATTTCAATACGATTTTGCTAAGATTGTTCTGTGAAAGGGAGATATACCTGATTAATCTGAATGATCAGAACAAGGATTATGTTACATTTCGCAAGCATGCATTACTTAACTGTGGTTATATTTAGAGATTGGCTCTTCGTTTAAGTGGCTGTATGACGTATTTGGTTTCTTGGGGCAAAGTTATATTGACACTTGCTGCGTTAAAATGTATATTCTCAAAGTTTGCAGTAGTGAGTTTAGCAGCATTCTGTATACGTATAAAATTGCTCCGATTTAAGTTGATTTTATAGATTAACTTTATCAGATACTTGGTAAGAAAAAAGTTCAAAAAATATTTTATTAGCTTTAATTCCACAAAATCAGTAAAATCTTTCATATTTGTTTATTCAGACTATCAATATTAATGTAGACTTATGGTGATCTAAGGAAAAATTGTCATGTAGTGTTTTGCCAATGATCAGCCTATGAAATACTTCACATTGTACTAATTCACAGGGATTCCTAGCAAACAGGAATCCTTGTAAATTGTATATTGCCAGGGGCTGGAAAAGATTATGGGCTCAGAAGTTTATCCTGGAAATTAAGAATGTCAAAACCTGGATCAGGATTGTAGCTATCATTAATGTTTCTTTCAAATGACAAGATTAGCAATAAAGCATAGCACCATCAATTCAAGTTTCAAGGCCAGCTATGACCAGCCGAGAAAGGAACAAGCGTGAATGGGAATTGATGAGGGGAAGAACAGTGGCTGGGCTTCTATCACTGTTACTGCTACAACATCCTGTGCTATTCTAGATTGAATGGACAGATAATTCTAAAACCAGTACATGCCCAGCTTCCTTGGGGAATGCTTTGAATTAGGCTCCAGAGATGCTGACCATAATGTAGAAAGTTAAGTCACAAAATAAGAATGGCAGAAGCAAACATGTTAAGTGGTCAAGGCACTGAAATGCTGTTTTTTGCACTGGTGATGCAGAAGAGACATGAGCTCACTTTGGAGCTAGATGTTACATGATACCTTTCAAAATCCGAAGTTAGGTTTACCTCAAAGACGGCCCGTGGAGAGCCCGCCTTTATCTAAAACTCAGTGAGTGTGAGATAGAAAAGATGAGTTTTTTTTCTTTCTTTCCATGAGAGGTGCTGAATACATAGAGACCTAACACCAGACTACAGTATATTCTGGTGTGAGAATATGATCCCCGCTTCTTGTTGAAGAAGGTGCTCAGTGAACAGAACTATGCGTTGGGCCAGAAGATGAAGCAAAGCATGCATTTTCTAGCCATACTTCAGGAAGACAGGGAATGGCACCTGCATTCTAGTTCCTGCTCTACTCAGTATTACTTATTCAGCAGAGTGAGCATTCAAACATGCTACATATTGTCTGAAGATTCTCAGACTTCTTACATGTTCCTTCATGTTAACTGCATAACTAAGAACCTTCCTGGTTGTCATCCGCTCCTCCCCTGTATCTCGTGATGTCACCCACTACTCCTACACAATCCTACTGTGTATCCTACAACTCTGTTACCTGTGGGTTATCTGAAGAACATGTTGTGGAGCCATGGCAACTAAATTGTCTCAGTGTCCAACTGGAAAGAAAGAAGTCAAGACTTTTTTCTGTCCACTTGCACTTTGTAAACAAACTTATCGCAAGGGGGGCTGAGATAAAACAGGCAAACAAATGAACAAATGAGAAAATAGGAAACAGTTACAAATGTTTATATGACACACAAAAAAAAGAAAACTGACGTTTGCTCTACTGACATGGGGATTACGTCAGCAGTCTCCCTTTTTATCCAGCTGTTATTCTGTAAGATTTCCTAAACATTCAGTTCATAAAGAGTTCTATTTTCTGTATACATTAGGTCTCTGATTATGTCCTTTTCCTTGTGTTAGACACTTGCTTTCTATAATCAATCCCCTTCTGTAATTCCGCCCTAGGAGCCTAAACAGATCTAATCTGTTTTTCCTCAAATGCATTGATTATTTTTCTTATCTGGGAGATAATCGGACCATCCCTCTTAATTAAAATAAGTATTTTTTTTCTTCCTTAGAGATGTCTCTTCATTAGATCAGATGTTATCTTGTGTACCTGACTGGCTAATTAACAACTGCTTCAATAAAAGTAATGCTTATCTCCCTATTTTCTCTTTGGTGAGTCAGCGTGCACCCTGACTGAATCTGTACCAAATCTTATACTGATTATCAGACTGCACATTAAAAACACATTTGATAGAAATACCCCAACAGGACAAAGGCATAGAGCTTGCTGTTGGCTCTTGACTGAGATCAGACACATAGTAATGAACCAATTAGTTTGAAGTGATAGAGGGTTTGTAGTGACTGATGTGTAACATCTTTGTTTGGACATCTTCTCTTCAGTGAAAACCTTAACCAGAGATTGTAAAAGTGAGCAGTCTTTCCCTTTCAGACAGTCAATATAAATATAATATGTCAGATTAGGAGTAATGGTGAACAGAGGGAATTAGAGAAGCTTCCTTATTCCAAAATGTCCTA
Source organism: Nestor notabilis (assembly GCF_000696875.1). Lineage (NCBI taxonomy): Eukaryota > Metazoa > Chordata > Aves > Psittaciformes > Psittacidae > Nestor > Nestor notabilis. The sequence goes on along the minus strand of NW_009927653.1, from coordinate 150,377 downwards.
CAGCCTGGAGATTTGATCATTGTTCTTGAAAAGCTGAGTTTTGCAAGCACAGGCGAAACCTCATCTTGGATAAATCTCTCCTGTCCTGGGCAAATTTTCTAACCGTTGAACTACTGGACAAAAGAACTATAGTATAGGTCTTCATACATGTGCTGTCCATGGTTTATGTAGCAGTCAATTCACTGCCAAGTAAAGGCCACGTTCAAGAATGACAGAGGAATGACCTGTTTATATATCTTGATGAGAGTTAATGCTGAAGTTCTTCTGAGCATATTAGAATGAAGACTTACTGACCAAGCAGCTTGCCATAAACCTCATAAGAACCTCTGGATTTAGAATTCCCTGAAGCATGGAAACTGGAAAGGACATCTGACAAAGTCCATTAAGGACTGAGGTACCTGTTAGGTATCTGCCTAACTCATACAATGACTGAGACTTTACTAAAATGGAGCAATGCAACAAATCTGTGTAAGCAGTTGAGATGCAGTGACTTTGTATATGCCTAGCTCATTGTAAATGTGATACAATATAGCTAACACAAACAGTGTTGTTTACGATCTGATTAAAAGCTAAAACTGAACAACCCAGATGTTGCCAAAGCTGATAGATGTAATATGTACATTGAAAACTCTGTAATTCACAGAGTTAACTTCTCTGACATGATATAGTAATGCATCTTTTTGTCTTAATACTTTTCACTACTTTTTTTCTTTAAGATGTGGGAAAATAGCTGTGATTACAGTCAAATAAAGTACAGATTTAGGAAATTAAGGCTCTTTTGTTAAAAGAAAAAAATTTAAGAGACACTTCCTTAATGTGTATTTTAGACTTCTATATGCTGGCCTTAGCCCTGATGTTCTTGCCTTTCAGTAAGGCTTATTAATTTATTAATACATCTGCTCAGCTTCCAGACTCAAAATGGTTTGAACGTAGGCACTTTGGAGATGAGCTACAGCTCATCTGAATCTTTCTGACTGGATGTATTTACTGACCAACTGCCCAGTAAAGTAAATTACACCTAACTGACATGTTTTTTAATACCACTTCACGCCTCTGTAACGGTAGTATTGTCTAAAATAAAGTCAGCTGATAATGATAATCTCCAGAGATAACATCTCTGCTGTTCCACTATGGTTCTTGCTTGGAATGCCTAGTACAGAGGCTAGAAGAATGAGGTGTGCATCACACTGCATCACAACACATGCAAAGGAGATGCTTCCGTATTTCATCTGGAAAATGCCAGGAAAAGAATGAGGGTCTGCACTCTGAGTATCTGGACAGCTAACTTTAGGTACCAGGGATTGTGATGACTCAATAGTATAAGGGCATGTGTTGCACAGGAAACCATTATGGTGCACAAGGTCCAGCAGATTCATGCATTCGTCCATGTGAGTATGTTCTGAATTTTATCTGCACATGTGCAATATGTTGGATGCACTCACAATGCAATCGACAATTTGCATTTGTAACAACCATATATCTGGAAGTCCCAGAAAAATTCATTGCACTGAACAGTAGTGATACCATTTCAGCTAGTCACATTGCCAGCTAGATTGTGTGTTTAGACAAATGCGACTGCTGGCAGTAAAAACTGTGTAAATTGGTTAAGGGGTTGGATACATACTTTTATTTCACAGGCTAAAAAAAAAAGAAGGAATAGAGGAGGTGTTGGGGAGTATGTGCCTCAACTAGATGCCAAAAAAAGCCTGTCTGAACAGATGAGAAAAGCACACTAGCCAATCCATGTTCTTCCAATTCCTGAGAATATTTTTTGGCTGTGTGTGGCTTTGCTGTGGGAAACAGCACAAGGATAATTCTCAGTGCTCTGAGGATACAGGGGTTGTAATTACGGGCTTGTCTTCTGTTGACTGACAAAGTTGGTGTACTCTTCAGCCTTCAGGTATAGTAGAAAAGGACTGAAAAAAGTGTCCCAAAATAATCCATGTTAATACACTAATTGTCTACCCATATTATATAGTACCTTTCAGACAAAAGCCTTAAAACAGAGATTGACAATGTCATCCTGAATCTCAACATGAGGCACAGGAAAATTAAGAGACATCCCTAGGACTCAAGGTCAAAATAAAAATCTGAAGGGTAAATTACTTCCAGGCTTAAGAGAAAACACAACTAAATATAGTGCTATATTTATTTCCTTCTATCTCCGTATGGAGGTCTCATACAGTATTTTTGGTGCTTACGTTATGTCATATAGAATATTGAAATTACGTGTACGTAAAACATATACGGTAACATTATTCAGTTAAGGCTGTGGCGGTGCATCTCACTCTAAGTCCCCTAGGCTGCTCTAAGATCTCAGAATTCCCATCAGGCCTTGTCCTTTCTGTAAGGAGTTGGGTGGTTAAGCATCCCTTAACGGGACACTTACATAGATAGCTAAAATGGGAGGCACTGATCATACCAGGGACTCCTGCTCCTCAGCCAAGGATGGTGGGGATAGTCAGTTATCCCCCAACAGCCCTAGAACACTTCTTTCTTTGATCATAGCCCAAGTGGAAAGGTACCCTTTTTACTGGAGTTTTGAAAAACTTCTACCAATTACCAGCTGGGGTTGAGGCCAGGATGGAAATTTACTAATGACTAAAGCCAATCATGTTGTAAGCCTATAAATAGTGGTTCTAAGTGAGACCTTTTGAGCTTTCCTGGACCACAGCAGGCTGCCACCAGCATCTCCCTCTGAGTGGGACACTCCTCAGAGCTTGCAAACTCTCAAACTGTTGCTGAAAAATGGGACCTGGCTTGAAGTCCTGCTCCTGTTTGAGATGTAACCCTTGGCCTTTGAGAAATGCTGAGACATTCGACATGAATATTTCACTGATCGCAGGGGGAATGTGCATGTGCGTATGGACTGCTATAGCAATTGTAGCAAATTCTATTGACTCAATAAGATCCCCCTTAAACCCACAAACTGCTGCTAAATGGAAATTGTAAAAATTCCCTCTGTAGTGAATTGGTACACTTATAACCCTTTAGATGTATACCACTGACCACACCCAAGACGAAGATTAGACCAAGCCGCAGCTAGGCTCCATCAGGAGTTCAGAAAGCAAGGGGGTCTATTCTGAACCTTATGACTCAATGGGAGGGTCTCCCTCACCCTTTGTGCCTTCGGTTTATGTAACAGTCATTTTTAGCTGATTTTACCTTAATTTGCCTTTGTATGCTTCATCCATGTAATAAATGAGTCAACCTCGTTACTGAATTCTGTTAAATCATGCCTTTACAAATGGTATTAAAACTACTTTTGCTAACACTTCTGATGGCCATTCTTTGAGCGACCCTAAACCACTCATTTTGTGAAAGTGTTGCATTTTTTGCAGAATGGAATCATCTCTCATTGGCATGAAATATCACAAGCCGTCTGTCTGTGGTGTGGCACAAGATGTGGCATGCTTTAGTTGAAAACTCAAATCTGAAATGCCTTTCCCTTCAGACATCATGTTGCAAGTAGAAACTGCTACAGAGTCTTCTTACATTTTGAAGTAATTTGCATTCTGTTATGTCCTTATGCTACTTGATGTTTTAAAAGTGCAATAAAGAATACAATTAATTTAGATTACACTACTTGATCTGAATTATATACAGACTACTTATTGCATGAAGCTTATTAGCTAGAAAATATCTCCTAGAAATTACCTAATGAGTGCACTTTCAATAACTGTCTGTGCATATATAGTATTCAGGGAATGTCATGAATACACTTCATGTCAGTGCATGCTGTATATTGATTGGACCTGTCAACTTCAATGGAGTATCCTCAGTATAACTCACATCAGAACCTGGCACTATATTTTGATCTCTCAGACAGCTAAATGATATCTAAAATTACATATAAGCAAACATCTTTCTATTGACTATGCATTGGAGAAAACTTACGTGTGTATTTTAATTCAAAGATGCTAGAGCATGTCAAGCACATGATGTGTTTGTTCTTCAGTTCTATTAGTTTTCGGCAGACGTTTGGAAATAGCAAACCAGAAAACATAACTATGCTGCTCTAAAAAAGTCTGTGGTATGCCCACACTTGGAATGCAGCATGCAGTTTTGATCTCTGCCTAACTCAAACAGATCTAGTGGAACTACGAAAGCTATAGGGAAAGGGACAAACTGACAAAAGATACAGGATAGTTTCCATAAGCTAAGTCCCTCCAGTCTGGGTAAAAGGTGGTCAAGGGGTGTCTGATAAAGGTCTGTAAGAATGCCACAGTGAATATGAACCACAGATGTTGAGGGGTTTTTTGTCATTCCTTGTAATGTAAGACCTAAGGGCATTAAATTAAATTACTAGGGTGTATATTCAAAACAAACAACAGGAGGCATTTTCTTCTCACAGGGTGTAGTTAAACTGTGAAAATCATTGCCACAGGAGGTTATAAATGACAGAAGATTATGCAACCTGAAAGCGTGATTAGATAAGTTCACAGACAAAAGAATCTTTTAAGGCTACAGCACACAAGGATAAAGAAATCTGCCTGTACATCACAGAGCTGCTGGAATTTGTAAGGCACGCGAGAAGAATATCTACTAAATAAGTACTTTGCTCTTAAGTACTCTTCTAGTCATTTCTTAAGAGTCACTGTGGCAGGCAGGATGCTGGGGATAGACTAATCTTTTGACCATTCATCCCAGCTTATACTTTAATTATTATTCCTCAGGTTAAACTTTTGCTTTCAAAGTAATCACGTGTCAGTTTTTGGGCTGTTGCATATTGCATACGTGTTGCCAAGGCAAACAGTTCCAGTGCTGGCACGATCCACATAGGACTGCTCCAGTGCAGTGCACAGGAGGATTTCCCAAATCAGGAGAACCTGAGGGGAAGCCAAGAGAGCTGCCAGGAGCACACAGCTCGCACCACAGCTGCAGATGGTACCTGGTGGGGCCAGGAGCGATGGCAGCCTAGCCCTCTCACACATATGCAAGAAGCCCATAGGTAACGCTAGTGAACAGACCACGGTGCAGCAGTTTGCACAGCAATTTGCACAGAAGGGCATGCAGGAAGGGTGCTGTAATTCTGCCAGCTCAACCAGGGAGCAATGGCATCCACCTGGCCAAAAGCCATGGCCTCTCTAAGCTCTGCACCCACCACAACGGACTCAGCTGCCCAGAAAGGGCTCTGGTGGGAACATGCTGCCACCCAGGTGTCAGGCTGCGGGGTGAGCAGCAGCCAGCTGAACATGAGCCAGCAGTGTGCCCAAGGTGGCCAACGTCATCTGGACTGTATCAGAAATAACGTGGCCAGCAGGGCTAGAGTAGTGATTGCCTCCCTGTACCTGCCTCTGGTGAGGCTGCACCTCAAATCTTGTGTTCAGTTTTGGGCCCCTCACTACAAGAGAGACATTGAGGTGCTGGAGTGTGTCCAGAGAATGGCGATGAAGCTGGTGAAGGGTCTGGAGAACAAGTCTTATGAGATGCAGCTGACAGAACTGAGGTTATTCAGCCTGGAGAGAAGGAGGCTCAAGGGAGACATTATCATTCTCTACTTCTACCTGAAGGGAGGTTGTACCAAGGTGGGGTTCAGTCTCTTTTCCCAAGTAACAAGTGATACTTGTTACAAGAGGAAAGGGACATAAATTGTGCCAGGGGAGCTTTAGATTGGTTATTTCTTCACTGAAAGTGTTGTCAGACATTGGAAGAAGCTGCCCAAGGAAAAAGTGGAGTCACCATCCCTGGAGGTATTTAAGAGACATATAAATGTGGTGCTGAGGGACATGGTTTAGTGGGACTTGGCAGTGTCAGGTTAAGGTTTGGACTTGATGAACTTAAAGGTCCTTTCCAACCTAAATGATTCTACAATACTATATGCATATTAAACCTAAAACATAGTGCTGACATAGCAATATCTTAGTTGAGTCTCACTATAATGTTGAGTTACTAATGACATCCTACATTTATCACCTGAATTTCTTGGCATCACATGAGTAGACATCGAACTGAATTAAACCTTTATTGCTTTGCATTAACATTTTATCTCAGATGAAAGAGAATTTCTTATTTCCTAATTTTATATCGTAGAATTGGGATTTTACAAGTGTACTCACATCCTGAAATATTTCATAATATTCTATCAAGATAGAATATGTATGTGTGCATATATATAGTTTACATAGATAATATGTTGCAATGCTGATACGTGTTATTGTTTCTCATCTGATTTTTATATACTTCATAAGGTCTACTTTTTATGTTTACCCCAACAATGGCTTCACACTTGTTATTCTGTGCATGTTAACTGTTGAGCACTTGTATTTGCTTCTTTTCTTCACAGTGTTGCCTTTCTCTATATAAAATTATACCTTTGACCCTTAGAATGGTCAAGTTTTAATCCCAAGCCAGTAACATCTATTCTGTATTTAAAAATGTCACTGCTTTTAAGTCCAATACCTAGTAGTCCTGAAGGGCTAGAGGCAGCAACTCATAAAAGGAAAATTCCCAACTTTCCAATTGGACACACAGACCTTGCTTCTAACCCTGCAGGGCTGTCAGCTATCAACTTTGAAGTCATGACATTTTAAAGAAAATGTACAGAGGATTTATTTTATAGGAACAGAAAACCATTTTTAGCTTACTACCTTAGGAATTTTTATTGCTTTTTTTTTGTCCTATGCTTTTAGTGAGTAAGGTACCCAGTTTTACAGGTGTTTACCTATGAAAATAGTACTAGTAACTGCTTTAAAGAGTCTAACTTATTCTAAAGGTGATATGATATAAATTCATACAAAGATCTTAGAACTTGTGGAAAAATGGAGGAATGAAACAGAAATACTGAAATAATGGCTTCAGCTGCAACTTTTCTCATGGTTGTGTTTTAATGTCTAGTGTCTTTTTTCCTTTCAGGCCATCTGATATTAAAATCAATTAAAGAGATTGCACCATTAGCTGAATTAAGCCATTCTTCATTTTCAATGATGTTAATTAATACCAGCATGTACTACAATGCAAACTGAAATTCTTTACAGATTCCTATAACAGAGTTATAACAATACCAGTACTAGTACCTTAATTCTTGTTGAGATGTTAAAAACAAATCTGCTTTGGAAAAGTATTAGTTCACTTGCTTTAAAACTGTGAATATTTTACTGATCTATATTTCTACGTTTCACAACTTTCCAATTTTGAACTCACTTACACATAGCAAATCAAAATTAATAGATTTTAAACATAATTAATTCTACTTCTACTGAACTATTTTCCATCAAAGTTTGGTTTGTTTTTAACTTCAGCAATTTTTACTCTGGAATAACTTCTTCTCTGTGACAAAATTATTTTAAAATTCAGATTTTTAGCACGGGAAATGCAATTCGGAAATGTCATAATCTATTGTTTCTGTGAGACTATGGTTCAGCAAAATATTTAAATATGTCTATAACTTCACATGCTAGTGATTTCAGCAGATTTACTTGTAATCAAAGGTAGTCATAGGCCTAACTTGCTTGTGAAATCACAGACATTTGCATCTCAGAATCACACAATACCAATGAATTAAGATTCAAAATAGGCCTGTAAAGTAAGTAAGGGTCACTGATCATAGATTCCTGATGGCAGAATTCTATGCTGCTGCATTAGATAATCAGAACAGATTCTTCTGTCCTTTAAATCATAACAATTTTCGAAAAATATAAAGATTATGCATATTACATTGTAATTTAGGCTATGGAAGATATTTCTTGAATTAATCATTTATTCAAATATTTTATTATTATATTACCAGTATAATATGTATTAATAATATAAATTAGTATTCATGAATGAACACATACTACACCAAATAAAAAACTGTAAACAGATTTATGTTAATATCATATCTTTTTTGCAGCAATTAGTAGAATTAAGAATCTATTCCAACTCAAATGCAAATAATAATCATAATCACAGAAACATAATTTGCTATGAAAACATGTTTTAAATGACCCTCTGTAGATGTAATGTAATTCCTTTCCCTTATCAGTCCCTTCCTTTCAATTTCTGAAAGAAAAATAACTGATAATACGTTTTGTCATTTCTATAATCCAGGACTACCTGGCGTGATGTTTTTCTAATACTACAGTTCCTAAGAGAAGTCACCTGAAGTCCAGAGTACCTATACAAGGTCATGAGTACAACTGGTGCTGAATATCCAGGAAAAGATTCCCCTTTATTTATTTGTTGACAACGTCAATAAGCAATTAAATATTTGCTAGTAGTTGCAAAAAATATTTCTTTGTTAAGCAAAGTTCAAGCTAACATTGTCCCACTTAATTGTCAGTCATTACTGTTCAATGTCATTGGGAAAGAAAATCATCTTTGTGATTTCTGTGTTCTGCATGTTTATGTACCTCCCCCCCACAAATTAACAGGTTTTCAAGTATTTTACCCTTATTTAACAACGATGTATGGAGCGTCTGCTCCACAAATGAAGGGTGAATCCAGCCCCACCTGCCATGATGTTAATATATGTTTTGGTCAATCCTATACTAAGTGTGGTATATACAAAGTGTGAAGGCAAAACTGAAGAATGGGATAAGAACATGAAGAAAAATTCTATTGGAATAAATATTTAGGGTTTATGATAAATAAACCCTGAATATTTATAAGGTTAATAATTTTAACTTGTAATAACATTGTAAGCTTATGTTGCAGGGACATACTGATTCATCTCCTTCATAAGGAAATATTTTTAAAAGAGCTGTTGATGCCCCTGATTTTAGCATTTTCAGTCACAACTTAGCGTATTTGATTTTGTTCCCTTAAAACAACTTTAAAAAGGATGTTCGCATACAGTGAAAGATATGCAGCAAACAGTTCCTTCTCTACAAGGTAAAATAATTTCTGGAATGAGTTATAAAGATATATGCCTTTTTCTTTTTTTTTTGGTCTGGAGCCAATATACTTTTTGGTGCATTTTTTTCCAGCAGATAAAAAGATATTAAAGAGGATTTTTTAAAGTTAATTAGAAAAAATAACAAAACTACGTAAATAAGAACTTATCTCAAATTATGGAAAACAGATGTGTTTTTAAACAGAACATTTTCCTCAAAACACTTGATTTCTGATTTAAACATAAATTGATGTAGGCTTTTAATCAACTTTGTCAAAATTACTTTAGAAATACATGCAAAGACTGAAAACAAGCTGCAGTATTAGACTTCACTGGCACTTCAAAAAAGTCTGCCATTAAATCTTGTGTTTTCCTCTTGAAATTAAACTGTTTACATAGCATTTTTGTTCCTTAAACTGACAAAAGAAACCTTGTTATAGAAGTTTTGTTATACAAGACACATCACTGATCATACAATTGAGATTCTGAGCGTTCACAGTGTAATGTTACACATGTAGATAGTCCCATCTTTACATGTGTAAGTCATTGAAGGATCTGTTTCTAATGCTTCCATGTATATAAAACCATAACTTGACAGCTGAAATGCAAATGATAATAGCAACCTGGTTGTAGGCTTCTGCTTCGTGGATAGCATCACAGAATTTATATAAAAATATTATCTGAGTATTTGCTAATGCAGACAGCATACAAGTCTGCTTCTTTATCTGCTCTCATGTTTACAGGTTTCATGAGAAATTGCTGCCAGAAACTACAAAGGTCACATTAAATTCTGTGAAGGTGTTTCTGGATATGGTGTCTCTGTGTCCATAAGTCGACATATCAAATACTGCCATAAATGCATGTACTGTAAGTACTGCTTTCCATGACAAGTCAGTCATCATATTAATGAAGGAAAGAGGCCTCCATCTAACTTCTACGTTTTTCCTTTTACCAGTTTTGTGTCCTTTCATGAATGCACAGCATGCTTTATATGCTGGAGGACTAGAATCATTGTTTTAACTGTTCCTTTTTTCTTTGGGGTAAATAAAAGGAAGTTGTTGCATAAAAGAAGAGACAGGATATAACATTATCAAAGCTTTCTTTTGGAAAAGCAAATTCCTCATTACCTCCCAAGGGAATTGTATTAAAAGCTCGTGCGAACAGAATGTGTATATTTTTATGACTCTGTGAAGTTATAGCCACATACGGTATTTAATTTTGTATTCACTGTCAACCACAATTGCTGCTCTTTCCAGCTAAGCTTTCATTTTGCAGCTTCTTTTTGGAATCTCATTAGATTAATAGGTCATTAAAACATTGTTTGATCATATTTCTCAAACACCTTCGTCAGCTTCTGAGTCAACCCTGCAACATATGAAAGCAAGATCATTTTTGCACTCACTTCCTCTAACATATTTTAAATATTTAGTGCCAAGAAAAGATCTGTTCCTTCCCACTTTCTCTTCTGTGTCACAAGGTAGTAGGCATTTTAATTCAAGATTAATATGAAAAATAGCAAACTACACAGATTTCAAACTCATCTGACTGACAGACGTGCAAAATCAAACATCCAACAGATAGATACGATAGTTGGAGGATATGCAAAAGAAATTAACTTTTGAAGGACAACCAAGGGCAGCCTGAACTGGATTATTGGCATCTTATGATGCCAGAGCAGACCTAGCGAAATATGTGGTATTTTGTTATATATTGTTGACAAACTTAGTATCTTTCACTTAGTGTCCTAAGAAATATGACATTAAATATTCCTATTCCTGTGCAAGTAAAATAAAAAAAGAAATATGTCTGTGTCTACAGAGTATTTTGATAGTTTAATCCTCCCACTCTACTGAAACGAGGAATCAGGGCAATATCTAATTTAACACACAATGTTTGATGAAAAGGCAAAGCAATTGAAAGTACAGAAGAGAGCAACAAAGAGGATCAAAGATCCAGAAAACATTAGATTATAAAGGCTCTAAGAACTGACATATTTAATTAAGGGAAAAAAAACCCTGAGAGGAAACATCACAACATATATGAGGTTGCCAGGAAGAGAAAGTACTGTTCTGTTCTTTTCCACCAGACACAAGAAAAAAAAAAGTGCTGAGGTTAGAGTGAAGCAGGGGCTATAAGAAGAACTTCCCAGCTGTAGAGGCAGTAAAGCCTTGATCATTCTGCCTTGGGGAGCTCTGGAATCTCCATCATCTCAAGTTTTTAAGAGCAGGTTACAGAACAGTCCACTGGGAATGGGTAAGAGGCCAGGGCAAGTGATCTCTAGGGTGACCTCTTTCACTATGTTCTACAAGCCAGTTATTCCTTTTAAAGTGAGCTGTGTTTGCTGAAAGGAAAGGCTGAAGTGCCTCCTACTATCAGTGACTGTAATACAACTGTGCTGCATCTTGTACATTTGAGCAGATGTGACCTATTAGATTTCAGAACTGAGCAGAACTGTTATGCAAATGCAAATGTAAGACCTAAAGCCGGCTGCAGTAAGCAGAAGAGTTTCAGCTGGCTTTGATGGCTTTGGAGTGTGCGTGTGTGTCCAAGGTCATATGTGTGTCTGTGAGTGTGCTGGGGAGGGGAGGAAGTAGACATTTGTGCAGCCACTTACCCGACTTTGAAATGTTGGCTTTGTGTAATTGACTCAGGGGTGTATTCAAACTGCCTAATTTAGGAGTCGAAATTACGGTGTTATTTAGGCTCAAGACAGAAGGAGTGGAAATGCCTTATCTCTGGGGTGGACAGGTTCCCCAGTGAAGAAACTTTATCTCTGTGCTTATATGAAACACTTATTATAATCTGAATACATACTTTGCAATCAAATTGAACATGTTTTTAAGCATTTGGCTTATCTTAAGCACCTGAACAGTGCTTCAACAGGAACATAATACAGAACATAAACCAGATTATCATGACTCACAGAAAAAGGAAGTAAAGTTAAACATTTAAAAGGTCATATTTCATTTTTAGATAATGCAGAAACTATTTTATATGTTCATAGCAGTCAATTGGAAGCAGGAGAATTTTCTTAGTAATTTGTGAAGCTAATTAGTTGACATACTGAGAAATCCAAGCTATAAAGCATACCATATTCAAATCAACGATAATAAGAAATAGTTTTATGATTTTTTTCCAGTGTTTTATTGTTCCATACAATAATATTGCAAAAAAATTGATTTACTGTGGAAAAGTTCCCCTGTTAAGAGTTGTATTCAACATAGTGGAAAGTAACGAGATATTTAAAAAGAACTAATAAATAATTCAATCAATATTAGCAAAGTTCCTTCCCCCACAGAGTTAAACTTGGGCTGTTAAACCCAATCAGGAAGTGGGTCAGTGATCCAACCCCTGAGTTTCTTACACAATGGCCTCCTGTGAGGTACAATGTTCTCTGTGAAGTTATTTAGAGCTGACAAGCCATATCACCTCCCAGGAGATAGATGAGGCCCTATATTGTACATTCCATAATTCTGCAAAAACCCCTCCATTATGTGGTTGGTTGGGGTTTTTTTGTTTGTTTGTTTGTTTGTTTGTTTTATTTATTATCATTGACCTGTGCATATGACTCCTGTGCAGTTAAATAGAAATTTTATGGACCAAAGAAAGTACACACTAATATTGTAATATGCTATATATAAACAACTGAAAAAACAAAGCCAAATTGACTGGCAATTAGAAAGGACACCTTTTAAGAAAGCTGTACTTTTTTATCAGGTGTCGGGGCCCTGATTTCACCAACATGCTCTGATTATCCTGACACATCTACAACCATCTTTCTCCATAACCTTCCTCTGTGACCTCTTTTCCCACCCCTTCCCAGAGGCTTTGCGTCCTGTACACAGGTCACTTTTGATCTGCCAGAACTGTGTAACTTTTCACTTGCCTGCTGTGAAAACACCTATGCCATAAGAAAAAATGGTGTGAAAAGCTGGACCTCCATGCACACATGCATCACCTGTTGGTTCAAAGGTTGCATTTAAGCTCAGGCCCCTGCCCTTGGTCCATATCTGTGCTACGCTGTAGCTATGCTACAATTAGCCTTGCACTGTGCCAGTCCTGACATTGTCTTGCTCACTTGACTTCCCAGCCTGATCTCAGACCTTTCATGTTGCTAGAGGCTGTCTGGTGACCAGTGGCTGTAGCTGACCCTTGACCAATTCTGCTGTTCCTGTATGCGTCCTGTGGGACTGTACCTTTCATCTGAGGTCTTCCTGTCAGTCACAGCTCCCAGCTTACCTTCACTTGTGGAGCTGCCCGCTCCTGCTGCTCCTTGATGTCAAGGTGCTGTACAGTAACACAAGTGCATAAGAGTAGAGGAAAGTCTAATGATAGAGGGCCTAATGAAAGTTCTTTCTTACTTTCGTCTCAATCCACTGAGGGCAATCAAATTTTCAACACCTTTCTGAAGAGGCTGCGAACCTTATTAACCAGCTTTGGGAAAAACTGTATTATCCAGTGAATATATGATAAATTAAACAGGGAAGGACCTTGAGAAGTCTTTTCCTATGGTATTACAAGAATGGCTTAAAAATATCCATTAGCTAATTACATTAATTACAGCTTCTCTCCTGTCTCACAAGGAAACATTCAAGTTCTGTTTGACTCTTTCATGTATATTCTTTGAAATTTTGGCCAGGCAGCAGAACAGGGTGTATTAGCCCAGACTGATGAAACAGCTTTACAGATTTGCATAGTAGAAGCACAATGATTGATTTCCAAAGCATCTTATTCTGTAAACTGACCCCAGAATAATATAAAAATTCATATTTCAGAGAATCACAGAATTGTTAGGGTTAGAAGGAACCTCTGGAGAGGTTTATTATTCTTCATCTGTGAAGAATCTTCTCTATCATTCATGTTTCATGCTTCTGTCCTGAATGCTGGTTTAAGGCAGTTCCATAAACTGGAGGGCTACAACACGAAACTACCTCCAAGCAATCCCACTGATAGCTTCAGCAATAGTAGAAAAGAATTGCTTTCCTAATTGAGGTGAGAGAAGCATCAGAAAATTTCCCTTTTCTCCCTACTAAAACATGGTGGGATGCAATGTAGATACTAGGCATCTCTGGTTTAGCCCCTTAAGAGTGCTTGAAGAGTCCTTAGCACCCTCACCCTGCTGTGGCACATCTAAAGTTTTTTGGCTGGTGTGGATCCTGGTTGAGCCAGGACTAATGTGTAGGCAGAGTGTATGTATGTTGTATTGGCACATCCGCTGCTGTGCTTAGCACAGGAAGAAAATTGGACACAGAGTCATAAAGTTTTGGGGTGGGGGAGGATGTGATCCTGCTGTGCCCCTGAAAATTTTCACTGGCATTAGCACAAAAAATAATGTCTTAAAACATGTGTATGTAAGGTTTTAATATATGTGTATTATGAGGGAGAAATAAACTTCCCTGGTTTGTGTTGTGTGAGGGGACTAAGCTGCCCCTATCTTACTGCCAGGACAGTAAGCCTTGCAGCACCAGGCTGCAAGCAAGGCATTAATTATAATGCATTTTTCAGGCTGAAATAAGCCACAGACAGAACACAAGAATTATGGAACAGGTTGGTAAAATAGATGATGATTGTCTGTAGAAAAACACGTAGACCCCTTTCTTACAATGTGGAACGATCTTGGATTGTGGCCTGCTTTCAGGGCTATCTCAATATTGCTGGTGCAGAAAATACCCAGAACGCAAACATGATGCAAATGTGCCTGGAATGCAAAATGCTCTTCCCCTCCTTCTGTTTTCATGGAAATCAATTTGGCTACAGAAACAGGGTTTCTTTAATTTGATCCCTTTATCCCCATGAGATTTCTTATCTTTTTTTCAGAATATTCTACTTCAACAGCAGTGAAAAGGGTTGTGGTTGAAACATTCTTCTCTGACACGGAAGAGACGGTATAAAGCTCCAGGCATTCAGGAGGAAAATTAGGGTAGAGTTATAGCTTCAAAAGCATATTCTTTAGAAGGCCATCATAAAATTCATCATATAAAAGTCCATCATACAAATCACTAGGTCATTATGTAATAGATGGGTGCCTAACAGATCCTCCTCAAAAAAAGCAACAAGATGATTGTCCATAAACACATAGATGTCATCTACAACTGGAAAGTCTTGAATTACGACTTCATTGAGATATCTGATTCTGCATGTCTATTTCTAACTAGGTACCCAAAAGTGAAGAGGAAAATATTCTGGTACCCTTCTTTAATGTTTCCCCGTCTGATGTAGTTGCCTCTCTGTTCACTGCATTGTCTGTTATGAATCACATTTTGAGGAACCTAGTTCTACCCCTTCTCTGCAGATCAACGGCACACTGAGGAAGACTTACAATAACACATTTCCTTTATTCATATGGGGCAAATGTGCTCTAAATTTTCACAGCTGCTTGTGCTGACTCCACTATAGGAGGTCTAAGAGGCATAGACTAAAGCCTGTGTGATGCAATAGAGTCAAAGATCAAGTATTTAGTTTTCTCTGTATAAATTCTTTAAATAGAAAAATCAAAAAGCCTAAGAAAAATATGCCTTTAAAAACATTATACCAAGAACAAAGCAGGTGCACTTATTAAGACTAAGCCCTTGAATGAACCTGTCTGTAACCAATTTTCTTTTTTTTGATTTTTACATTTATAGACAGTAGCCATTAAATAATACACATATTTTTTCCTTCTCTCCTTGTCACAGATGCTGCAGTTGGAATTGTATTTTAAGACTGCAGTAATTAGCTGCATTCTGAAAAGAAAAAAATACCACCACTACCACACACACACAAAAAAGAAAAAAAAAGAAAGAATCAACCACCCTTTTCTTTAATTCACAGGGCTAAGAAATAGGTGGGTTTTGTAACAAAAATTAATTTTGAATTTCCTAATTTGTATTGACGTTCTTATGCATGAGGTTGCTGCTTTGCTTTTGCTCAATCGGAGCAAAGCTAGTGAAGAATGTTTCAAACTTGCTTTGAAATCCTGCCTAGCAGCTAGAGAATGAAAAATGGTCTGCTGCCAGACTGTGGCAAGGGTTTTCCTTTCATTTCTCTGCAAGTTTACTGCAACATTTGATATTACAAACCATGAAATTTTGCTTTCTACTCCTGAAATATGTCTGGGAATGACCTGTATTACACTTGAATGCTTCCAATAGATACAACATCATGCGGACAATTTTTAATCATCCATGTGGAGTCAGATTCGAGACATCCTCAGGGCTCAATAATCAGCCCTTTATTACCTATGATCAATGTGTTACCACTGGATATTTATCAGTCATTATACTAATTACAGTGGGGAAAATGCTTTCACTTTTGGGCATACACTTGCATGGGTTGATTGATTCCTCTGCTACTGTTGTAAAAACTTGAAGTTAACCTGGGAGTGCCTTCTGGCATGTGTGACAAATCTCTTAGTAACAAAGTAACATGTTCACTGACATTCCTTTTTTTCAGGCTAGGATTTGGTCCTTTTTCTGTTCAAAATAGCAGGTGATCATGTCCTTGTTACTCTTCACGTTTCTGTTTTTCCTGTTTCTTGTACTAAGGCTGATACTTAAACTAAATGATGCTTCAAAACCAATGAAATATTCACTATGTCAGGTCATGTTCCCCCATACCCCAGTTATCATTTATAAATTTCTCTTATAATTGAATTTATTTCTTATGTTGGGATTTTTTGCTTATACTCCTGAGCTGATAGTTGCTCTGTCTACCTTCTGATGAACACGCTGTTCTAAGACTAGTTTGTTTCCAGACCATGATACAGTAACAAACTCTAATCATCAGAGCCATCAGCTATTCCTTGTGAATCCAAGCAGAATTTTCTCTGGTTAGCCTCCTATGTATTATAGCTGTCTTTGACACAAGTAGACATTAAATTCTCCTCAAATGCTTTGTAAAAGCTGTTTTGAAGTGTTGTGTTATTTCTTGGTTCTGCTTCATTCTATCCAAATGAGATTGGCCTGCCTCCTGTGGCTTGATCAACTCCATGAAACTTCTCTGCAGGTGTCACATAGGTTTCTATTCTCAAGGTCCTGATTTTTAATCTGTAGCTGCTTCTCTTCAATAATCTGACCTGCCAATGTGGGCCTAAATTTTGTTTAAATGTTGATGACAAACAGATTGATATTATAAAATTAGCCCTTAATACTCCCTTTGCCACATCCAAGCTGCCTGCTTGCAAAGCTGATGACAAGGTTTTGATGTTTAGAAATTTTGTACAATTGCCTCCCAAATACACATTGCTTCAGAGAGAATAGAGACCATTTAAAGTCATTGTTCTTTTGTACATCTGTCATTGTGGGCTCACTATAAAAAATTCTGTAATAGCAAGGACTGAGACTCGAGCTCTCCCTGTACCAAATTCGTATGTGTATTTTTATACATTAAAAACTAATGGAAAGCATAAGGCCCTAGACTTCCAAACCAGTATGATATGCACCTCATACCAGTAGTTAGCATAGTGACTGGCAATTTTGAACTGGAAAAACTGAATTTAAATTCAATAACTACTTTGGCACACTTTTCAGAGTATCTTTAAATTTTATGTAATTATCAATGAAGACTTTTAGAGCATGTTCTTTAAAAAATTACTTGGACTCTTTCAGTGTTCTTAGGATGATCTTTACACAACAATTAGATTAATACTAGCTCATGGCATTGGGGTCAAACTTAGATGCAATCCCAGTGAACATATGATGAACTGGCTCTCAAACAGACAAATTTCTGACAGAGCTCTTTGAAAAGACTGCAGTGAAATCTGAAGCCAGCTTAATCTTTTTGGGTTTTGTGTTTTATTCTAATCTGTAACACAAGACAAGCACTTCTGTCTGTTGAGATTGGCTTCCTGAAAGAACAGTCACTTAGTTTTGACAAAAAAGCGGGGCCTACTTTTTCAAAGTAAGGTGAAACTCAGTTTGTATTTTAAAAAATGAAACTAGCCAAAAGCTCAGAAAAATCTATGTTTCTGTCAATAGGGTCTGGAATTCAAGGCAAACAGAAATTTTGCATGAAATTTACACAACATTCATTTCCAGCCTTCTCTTTCCTAACGTGAAGTAATTCCTGAAAACAACATATGAATATTCATTAATCTCTTAGCTCTATGTGAAATGATGTCACTTGATTTTAAGTGCTTATCTCACATGTCAGGACAAGAACAACATGTTCAGATTGTCTGCTATGAATAAATACAACATGTACTTTTCATGTAACAGGATTTTCACATTCTCACACTCTTACCAAATACATAAGATTCCCCTTATTGATTTCTGGCCAAGACTTTTTTGGTATATTAGGTGATTTCATCTTTGTTGTTAGCATGGCATTTCCTTTCTTACTTTGAATCACAGGTATTTAAGGGAAATCAGTCTTTTCCTAGCAGACCTAAAATTCCTGAATATAACCAAAATTAGGCCAAAATTCTCTAGATGCTATTCATTGCCTCTAAGCTCTATAAATATGTATAGCAAAATGAATGTATTCAAACTTTCAAACTCAAAACTTCTGTAGGAATGTTTTAGAAGCAAATTTTATTATCATGAGTACTTGTTTCTTCTGCAGGTCATCTGATTCTCTTTGTTCATTTTCCTTGCTAGCAGGTGAAGTGAGTAACGTGGTTATTGACTGAAGCTGGACCTCCCCAGAAATAGATAGATGGAACTAAAAGCTGGGAGCTTATTAATCCTATCTGCTTATAAACGTGGTCCTAAAAGAGAGAGTCATCTCCATTTCCAGGAGAAGGTGGGTTTTTTTTAAGGTTTACACTTTGGTGTAGAGAACTGTCAATGAATAAATGAAAAGTACTGCTTTCATGTAGTAGATCTAGACCATAAAGTTTCCATGAAAACTGTAAAAATACTCAGGTTATGCATGGAGATGCTTGGAATTTATTCATAACAGGAACCTGTAGCAGCTATGGCATTGCAATAAACATCTTTGCGCTAGTTTTTGGTCATCCACATTCTTAATTAGCCACAAGCTGTTCAGAGCTACTTTAGAGTTTAGGCTTGAAAAGATGGGCAGACAGCTAAGAAAGGGGCTTTCCTCCATACTCCAAGATGAAAATACTTAACTACATATGGATCACTTTTTCAGATTAAAAATCTGAACTGGGATTTTAGTAACTTTTAGGGTTTATGCTAGCATATTTTTTTAAAGGTAATGAAGTGTATATATTCCTGTATAAGAAGCATTAACAGCAGAATGAACAATTGCTTTATTCCAAGTACTTCTTGTCAAAAAAAGACATAGAAATCCATTTTTAGGCAGAGTCAAATAAAATCCAATACCAGAATACCTCCATATCTCTTATTTTCTGATTGTATTTGCTTAGCTGTTAAACCTAATGCTTGTTAATTTCATTCATAACATATTGAGCCAATTTCCCTGGCATGCTTTGCTTTGCCTGTTTGTACCTCTTCAGTTATGCACAGCAGGCGTGAACTGAGTTTAGCCAGCTGATTAAGGTGATTGGCATCAATGAAGCACTGCGAGACAGAACGTACCAGTAAATGCAGCCTTTCTTTGAAAAATCAATGTCAAGTGCTGAGCTCCCCTCTAACTCTTTAGCAGGCTAAAGGAAAAAGATGTTGTTCTTAATTTTAAAAATAAACAAACTCACATATCCATTTGTGAGTTTGGTTTTTTTTCCTAAGAATATGGAATTATGTCTATATTTGAATGAAATTTTGGGGAATTTGACATATTTATGTCTTTTTTATATTTTTGTGTGTATATTAAATTCAGATGTAAATACATAAATTCATCAAAGTGTGCATACGGATTTCACTCTTGTTCCCTCACATTTGTAAGCTTTCAGCTGGTTTGGTAAGGAATTAGGTGCTGTGCATAAAATCTTGGCTTTGCTTGGGATGTTGTGCCAGTCTCTGGTTTGCAAATGCCCAGAAAATTTTGGGTCAATGGTTTTACACAAAAAGTATGCAGAATTGGATTGAACATCCAGCAGATGATTGTATCTCAATAGTAGATAAACTGCTTTCTCTGACTTTATGTTTCATGTATGAACACAGGTATACTACATATTAGGCCTTCATAACTCTGGGTAGATTGGACAGCAGAAATCATACGCATAGATGACCTCATCTTGCATTGTAATGGCTTAGAAACAAACTTGCAAAATACATTATTGCTGATGTACAAGATCAAAGAAAGAAACTGGGAAACAGCTGGCTCTCCGAATGCTGATCAGCTGCTGCCTCTGGCTTTCCCAGCCTAGCACAGCAGATCATCAGCTGGTTCTAAATGACAACTACAGCTGTTTGGGTTTGTCCTGGTATTTTTTGTGGACCTTGTACAGAAAAGCTTAATAACCTGCAAGTAGTCCAAGGTCTATACATATTTGTTGTGTGACACCAAATGAAGACAGTGTCACTTTTGAAAAATTATTGAAGACTTCAGAGCAAAGCCCAGCTATTCCCTACAATACTTTGTCATGCACAATAATTAAACACAAGGTTTTTATCATGATACTGTTAAAAATTCAAGAGCTAATGTCAGAAACTGAAGACATCATATGAGTTTATATTTATATGGTTGATTCAAGTTAGAGTTTTTTAAAATAAGTATTAAAATAAAATGAAATTAAAATTCTAGTCACGTATCTATAATCTAATTCAGAATTATTAAAGGACTTCAACTGTATTATAAGCTCTTCGCTTTGGAAAGGTTAGGGTTTAGATCTAGATTACACAGCAATTTAAAGTTATTGGAGCACTTCGCAAATTGGAATTCATATTTGGAAGAATGAAGGTCTCCTAAAAATGTGAAGCATACCAATAAGTTGAAATTATTTTCTAGTTTGCAAGCCTAGAACCCTACCATTTACAAAGAAAGACACTTACAACAAAAAGAAAAGTGCTGCAATAATTTCAAATCAGTGAATATGGTGTAGAGCCATCCTAAGGCACTGAAGTGCTATGCTTTCTTTTATGGAAGACCTTCAGTCTTAAAAATATCAGCAAGTCAAAGAATTTCTTCTCTGCAAAACAGAAGACACACTGAACTGATTTTTTTTCTGATTTATAAGTTTGCTTATTTGTCTTTATTTGCATTACATAGAAAGTCAGTTCAGTAGATCAGCCAAGTCAGTGACCTTTTTTCTTCCAAGAAAATGTATCTGTGTCTAAATTTATCTGCGCATTTATACATATATGCATAAAAACAGAAGCACTTTTATTTCACTGTTGGGAGACAAAGTACAGTGGTCCCCACTAATAATACAAAGCGTGAGAAACAAGTCTATACACATTTGAGTAACAGTAAGTCAGTGACATGACCACGGATCAAAGATAAGTCAGTGGAGACAAAGATAAAGTAGTCCAAATAGTGTAGTCTAAGATCTGACTTAGCTTCAGTGGCAAAGTGACACTCTCTGATCCTGCCCTATGCCTGCTGGAGTTAGTTTTGGGTTAGCCTTGTTTGGAAAACACCATCATTTGATCAGCACAGTTATATTTTCTATTTTGTACGTTATTATCTTGTCATATTAAACTATATCATTCATTACTAACTAACCATTGAATTTCCACTTAACCTTTTTCCTCTTTATATAGAACTGTCACTATTTCTCTAATTTTGGAAACTATACATATTTGACCTCATCATCTCTAACCTCTTTTTATGCAAAACCAATGATCTTATTCTCCCTGTTCCCCCACTAGTTTTTGCGACACAGATTCTTTGATGATTCTTAGGCCTCAGTTTCAGTCCTCACTTTGCTCTGAACATTTCTTTTACAGGTTTTTTATGATCTACCACATGACACTGACTATAGTTTTCAGGGTTTTGGTTGTTTTGGTTTTCTGTTGGTTTTTTTTTTTTTTTTGGCTTTTTTTTTAATTTGTTTGTTTTTTGTTTGTTGTTGGTGTTGTTTGCTTGGTTGTTGGTTTTTTTATTTTTTTTCTTTTGTTTTTTCCTTCCACTGTGTGTGATCTCTGTGTAGCTCTCAGTATTATTGATCCTTCCTGAGTGTCTCAAGAAGGTCAATACCCACAGCTTTTTCATTCTTTTGAGCCCCACCTAACTGTTCTTTTGGCAGTTTCTTCAGTGTTCCTGCGTTCTTTGCCCCATCAATTATGAAAATTTTGAAAATTCTCCTCTTTTGCATCATACCTGCATGCATAATTTTTAACAACATACTCATACAGATCACACTGACTTTACACCCCTTTCAATTAAGTTTCTTTTCCCTTTACAGATGGTGAGAAAAAGATTTGGAAAAAGTAACAAAGACAACGCATGCAAAGTGGGCCGTAGGCAAAATCAACCTGAAGAAATTGATCACTGAGTAGACTTAGTTTGTAGCTAATTAAATAAATTGCTATTGAAATTAATTGAGAGCTTAAGCCAAACTGGTTATCAAAATGTCACTGGAGTCTCTAAAAATGAGGGAAAATAATACACAGTTGCACAACAGTGTATCTCAAAAGAATTTTGAAAGTGAGGTCAACATTATTTTAATTTCAGAGGTGGTAAAGCTTTTGTACAGAAAAGAGAAGTGATTTTCCACGGGTCATTCAGTAATGCTGGGAATATAAAGTGTGTTGCTAGCAAATTGACCTCTTTGCTCAGCAATTTTGGTTCCAGTTTCCCTCTCTCTCATTGCAATCTGTCAATACCACCTGAAAAACTACTGGTTCAGAGGAAACAGACAGAAATAGCACACAGTGAAAACATATTCACTGCATTCAACAGTGAATCCCTGAGATGCTCAGAAAGGCTCAAGGGAAAGACCAAAACCAGAATGTTAATACTTGACCCCATTTTCATTATGCTTTGTGAAACAGAATCAGAAAAGGACTGGAGTATATTAATGAAGGACTTGATAGGCATAATGAACTACTGATTTTGCACTTTTGAGAAACACTATAATTTACTAACAAAGTTACATTTTTAAAAAACATTACATTTCCCTTATTATGTATGCTATAATATATTTTCCAAATGGTGAAGGCTTCAGGATCAGGCCAAAATTCATAACCATATTTTGGTTTTCTTCACTTTCCTAATTCCAGTTTCTAACTACAATGGCTAACTACAAACTTTTTTTTCCTCTCTCTCTTACACTCATTTAATTAACATTTCTTTTCCGGGTATCCCCCTCCTATATATCCCATCTCTGAGCTGGTGCAGAAGCTTTCACTTCTATTCCACCAATCTGGAAATGTCTCTTCATTTACTTTCAGCTGCTTTCATTTCGAACTTATGTGTCCCCTGTCCATGACCTTTTGTATGACCTATACTAAGAAGGAAAGTCTCTGTCATTATACTTTGAGCACCTTTTTAATATATTATATTAGTGTTTTAGAAAGAAAAATAGTCCTGCTTCCAAAATCTTCGAGTATAAGAGATAAAATGTTGCCTCTCTGGTTCAACACCTTAAAGTAATTAAATTGATAGTTTTAGATTTGCTTACAACATGTTCATTTAGGTGTCTAGCTAGCAGAGTCTATTTTTCCACAAAAGCTCAGCCTTTCTCTGAATATTTTTTTTCTGACTACTTCCTGCTTAATTACTGTATAAGACAACTTTCACACAGAGACAGGTTCTCAGTATTGCCTCTAGCACATCAGCAAACATTATGATGCATCTTGTCAGTGTTATGCTTGGTGATTTTCATGCCGTGTTTGGATTAAGTCCAGCCTATTGTCTTACTCTGAATCTGTACAGACTCACCCACTCCCTCTGTTCCTTTCCTCCTGTCTGTCTGCCATCATGAGCTGTGTTTTTATTTCTACTGACCTAAATATTGATGACTCACCTTTTCCCCCTGAGTAGTTTCTCCTTAACTCCCACATAAAAACACCCTTAGTTTCTTTATAAGGTATGTTATTTATGTGTGCTTAGGAGAGATAGTTAAGATCTTTTTAAGAAGACCAACACATACATTACAAGTCTTGTACTAATACAATAGAAGTATTGAAAAATGTAGGTATAGTTCTGTCAAAGTTAAAGTTCAGTTAATTTTAGAAGTAAATGGAGAGTTTGACTATGAAGACAAAAATGTAGGCCTGATCCCCCTGAAGTCAGTGTCAGAGACATTTGTATACCAGAATCAGACCGTTATCCACCAGATAATCTCTACAAGGAGTTAGGTACTTAGACCTTCACAAATTCGAGTTCTGTTGGCTTTTGAGTGACCTGAAACTTGTATGCATGGCCATTTAAATTCATTTGGAGACCCGTTTGAAGACTTACAGACACTGGTTACTACTTCTTTTATGCTTCTGCCCACTTGAAATGAGTCTAGTATTTCCAGGTGACCTAAACACGATTCTGAAGGAAGAGGTTAAGAATAATTTTGTTTTCCTCATTTTAAATGCAGATATACCATTTGGATTTTCAAGAATTCTAGTAACTTAACGCTCTGAAGTACAAGCACAAATTCTGCCTACCTCAAAGTTATAAACTGAACTTAAAAAGGAATTATTTCTAACACAAGGCCACTGAAGATCTGAGCAAATTTCCACAGCAGTCAGCAGTAACCTTTCCATTCATATTTGTAAATATCCATTTACACACATTGGTGGAATGAAAATCTATGCTGAAATATGTACGGTTCAGTACTCATGAGAGCTAAAGGTGTTCTTTTTTTTGTGTGTATATATATTTTTTTGATAAGACTCTAGTTAGCTTTTTTGTTCAAAGATGATCCAACTTTATTTTAAGCATCTAACTTAGAGAAGACGTACATAGGAGACCCCATTAAGCTATGCCCCCATCATAGAGTTCTATTTACATAATTAGTTTTTGTGTCTTACTAGCATTTTGCTATTCAAATGAATACTTTTTTAATAATTACAAATCCAATATACCCAAATCTACAAAAATTAATTTGTCTGTTGAGTTGGGAAAAGTTTTATACTTCCAGCCACTTTGTGTCAGAGAAGTAGGTAATGAATCCTTCTGATCTATCTATGGAGCACTCAGATAACTGTGAACAGGTTGAATCAGATGTCAGATCAATAGCGTAGAGGTGATGGAGTCACTGGCCTAGCACAGTGCCAGCAGCAGAAAAGAAATGGTCACAGAAAACTGAATGACTATGGGGAAATCCAAGTGATTTCAAAGAAATATAATAAAGGACATGTTATTGCTAAGGACAGAGTCTTTAGAATTACTTCTATACAGTCTCCAATGTATACTAGTTTTCTACTACACAAGCACGGTGATTTATATAAACAGGGTTGTGACCAAGGAACAGAAATAGATGATCAAAATGAAAATATAGTGAACTTAGAGTGTTTGGAAAACATGAAAATGTTCACATGCAGTTCTTCACCTTTTTCATACTATTCCCTCTACTTTTGTGTTAACTATATGGACGTTTTCTGGATCATCTCCAGCTTGAGCATATTTTTCCATTAGTGAGCTAACCAAAATTACACCTAATAAAGTAAAAAGTCTTAGAACACCAAATGGTATACAAACACTCAATTAACTTCAAGTAGACTTTTCTCATGTGGCCATTAATGAGCTATCTATCTGCACAGTTTTGTCAAACAAGCAGAAAGGTAGGTTGAGATTAATGATGCTTGGAGATATGCATTTAGATTAGTATTAACATTTTTTTCCTTCTTTTTATGATGTAAAGTCAGTGAAAATATCCTGAAACTATTTGCAAATGCAGGTTGAATTACTGAGTAGATCTGCCTGGAAAAAGTGTTTTGGGGAAAATTCACAAAAATTACAGTCAAAGAGATGCAGTCTCTTTTTCTATTCCCTGGGTTAAAGCACTGCCATAGGATACAGAAGGCCTTGGGTCCTATCTCTATGTATTCTGGGAGAAATATGAATTTATTTGCCTTACTTCCCAAAAAATTGCCTAACTCTTCTGGAAGAGAATTACATACCAAACCCTCTTAGCCCCTCAAGCTGAAGAAAAATACATCAGCAGTCAGTGAGACAGATAACTGGAACGTATCACAGGCACTTTTACATAGAAGTTAGGAGGGAGATAATTTCCTATGCTAGAGATGGAAGGCTTATAGTCTATTCTTGGGTGAATCTTTAGTCACGGGTCTGAAACAGAGCTGTACCAATACTGACACAGAGATCATCTTCCCACTTCCATTCCATTAATTCGGCTCAGTAAGAGCTGTTTATATTTTGCAACACATCTTTTTGCCTTTTCCATTTACAAAACTAGCTCTTCTCCATTCTCCAGTCACAAAATATAATCACGGTCCTAATTCGATTCACCATTGTGCAACTGAGATGTAGAATTTTTGGGAAGCAGATTGCTGGCTTTTATGACATCACCCACAAAGTGTGGTTATTTTAAATAGAAAGGCACTTGTCACTTAGCAGCAGCATGCATTCCTGGTCAAAGGCATTACTGCATTCCTTCATGGTACTCCATGGATAGCGTAGTTTGCAGACTTTATTTTTTTTTTTCATTCTCTTTTTCTTTTACCCCACACATTTTCTTTTATTTTTTTTTTAAACCATGGTGAAATTTGTGAACCTTTTCCCTCCATAAGAAAGATTGTGTGAAACAGAGTGAAACAATACAACAAAATAGTCATGGACTGATACCTTGACATTGCACTTCAACACTTCTGCGTGAAAGCACTGATACCTGATAGTTTTGCAACACGTCTGTGTAACATTATGATGCATTTATCAGAAAGCTGTAATTGGGTATCACTCCACTGTGACTGGTTGCATTTCACCCACTGACAAAGTGGCTTTTCAGCTCTGGGAATCTGCAGAATTCAGACTCATTGCAGTAGAATCCAACTTGCTGACAGTGATGTACATTCTACAGAAGGAGTCAAAGGTTTCCTTCACACAAAGGCAAAAAGATCAAGCTATTTCATTGTATGTCCATGGGGAAATAGCACAGTCTAAAGATGCCCATATCTGAAGATACAAACTTGTAATGACAAATTCACAGGAGCTGTATTTCATCTTTTCTTGTTCTGGTGTTTCGTGATAGAAAGCTGGCTGGACTGCAAAAATATGAGCATAACCTGTCTTTAGTTATAGATAGTGCTACAGCATTTTATCAAAATTTTCTTGCATTCAGGTTGTTTTTTCTTCTGTGTTTGTAATAGGTTTACTGTAGCTTTCTTCCATTTGAGGCTGCACTCAATTTACTAGTCATAACCACACCGTGACCAAAATGAAACAGACATATATTGGATCAAAATGATACTATACATTTGATCTCTCTGATGTCCCTATTCAGAAGAACCAGTGCTACAGAGGAACCAGTTAACAGAAATCGTGAGTCTGAAACAATTTTCTTGTTCCTATGCAAAGTGAAGATCTTTGCCATCTCCTTCTACAGGAGCTACTGATTAAGTCCTTTTTGTAACATTTAGTCAGAAAACTGTATGAAGAGGTTTGGTGGACAGCACAGCAATACTATTATGTTGTAAGACGCAAGAGACATTCTGCCTGCTCCCTTGTACTTGGGACATCAAGGAAATGCTTTTGCTAAAATATGCTATGAACAGTTCTGCAGCCACAAACAGTTGTATTTGTTTCCCCTAACTTTTTGCATTCATCTAGTTATCAAAAAGGCTTTAAATAAATCTTTTTTCAGTTCCTCAATTGATATTTGCTGTGATAAATTCTTACTAGAAGGTGTATTTTTAAGATTGATGGAATTCAGCATGAGTTATCTTGATTTTAAGTTAGCCTTCAATAACTTTGGAACAATTTAAACTAGTGTCAGCCAAATCTAATCTACTTTCAAGGGAATTGATCATATTCTCTGTCAAAAAACATTTACAGCTGGAGCTGAAGCAGCTCCAGTGATGCATACATCTAGTATAACTGTGCTGATAAATTTTAAGAGTGGAATGTAGTCTCTTACTTGCTCACATCATTGCATGTGAAAGTTACTTTCCCCGTGTCATAATCACACTTCTTTGAACAGACAAGCTAGTTAGGCATTTCTTAAGCTTCTTCATACCATGTTCTCCATTGTAGAGATAACTATAAAATGTGTCACTTCCCCAAAAGCATTGGATGCATTGGATTGGATAGCATAAGTGCAGTCGCTGTGGCAATACTCTGAGGAGTGATCTCTTCTTGAGGTCATTTGGTACAATTTAGTCATTTTGTCATTTAGAGAACAGAGTGGTTTCCATGCATCCCTGAGCACAAGACCAAAAACTTTGGAAGTTAGCATACTGCTGTACTGCAGTGGTCTGGAACTAAATGCAATATCTTCTTTTACAGAGCTGAAGTTGCTCTTGAGCAGTTTAAAAATGCAAATGTTCTCTACTCAGGGCAAACCATAGGAGGTGCACTCCACCTGCTTTGCACAGACTGTATAGTGAGCTTTCTCCATTGCTGAGACAATGCAATCCAGCTGAACATACCAGTGAACTGAGCTCTGAAGTTACAATTAGGTTTCAATATATGTCTATATCTATCTATATATATCTCATCAGGGTTAAGAAAGAATCTTTTCTGCTCCATAGTTATTCTCTTGCTGGAAGGATACACAACAGTGGAGCAGAGCACTCACCTCACTCATTTTTTGAATCTGGAAAAGCTATGGAGACCCCTAACAACACTCACCTGCTTCACTATCAGCATGAATGTAACAGGCATTTGCTAGGCTGGCTGTGCAGACAGGATAAAACAGTTAAAAAATTTGCAAACCAGCGTCTCTCCCTCCAAATCAAGCTACCACTTCCCTCAATAACTAAATGATCAAAACCATCACTTTTTTTACCCATACTTTCATGTCATTAAGATCAAATAAGAACAAGTTCTCTGCGACTATTAACATAGCGGGACACCTTCCACACCCCACCCCCAGGTTTCTTCCTTTAAGACAAAATAATTTTGAAATGAAAAGGAAAATACTGCAGATGGGAATTACTCCAGAAGGAATCTCACACCATGCTTGTAAGAACATAACACTACCACAGTGGAGCGGAAAAAGGTTCGATTTAACTCAGTGTTGTCTCTGATGTGGAAAAAAGCACAGGAACAAGGCAAGCCTACAGTGATACATCTTGGATATCATTTGAGGTGTAAGGGACTCAGAGACTTTCTGACCTGGAGGTTGCATTTGGACCACTGCACTTAATAGCATTTATAGACCTGTCATCAGTGAACATGCCTGAGAGGTTTTGGAATTCATTTAGATTTTTGGCTTCCAGAACATCCAGCACATTCAGCTCCACAATTTAATTACATACTACGTGAAAAAGTGTTTTGTTTATTTTAAACCTCTTACCTGATAATTTCATTAAGTGTCTCTTCGTCTTGATTATTGTTATGTTTTCTGCCTTTGCAGTATTTCTAGTTGTTCACAGTACTGCAGAGCCACTGTCACCATCTTGTTTGGTTAGTTGACAATATGACCATGATCACATTCTTTCTATTCAGGCATGAAAGCTCATTTCATAGAGATTCTATGTTATGTTTTGATGAAGTAAACTTCATTCACTCTATGCTACTCTATTTTAAGGTATGGTAAACCCTGATGTTATTGCCTTACTAATTATCTTTCCTTTCCCTGCCTTACTAATTATCTTTCAGTCATCAAATTTCTGACATACTTATTACACAGAAACTTGCAATTCAGTTGTTGCATCTTATTTTTTAGACTTTGAATATATATATATGTTGAGGATCATTGATACCTCTGGTGTTGTTTTGCTACCTATTTCATTTAATCTTTACTGGGATTACATTTGTTTGGGTAGATATTCACTGCTATTATTTTTTCTAGGTTAGAAAGCTTTAATTTCAATTTTCAGATATGTGTCATATTAAACACATGCTGTTCTATACCTGACAATACTCCATACATTTTAACCTTCTCTATAATGTTTGAATTTGAAGTGTAAGTAGCCTGACCTATTCTGAGTTAGGTGAAGTCCATGTCTTCTGGATGGGTTCAGTCTAAATGTTTTTCCAGTTCTTAAATCCTCCTACAACAAATGTGGATGATTCCCTACATGTGATCTGGTATCCTACATCACGTGAATGAAACTGGGAACATTCCCAATCTTGTTACAAAGGAAATTTTCATCTTTGGCCTACATTTGGGTAACATTTTACTTCTGTGTCTTTTCTTTTACTTTTTATGTCAAATATTCATTCGTATCATTACAGTGGTTAGTTCCCTGTGAAGATGATGTCTAAATGCCTTGGACGCTCCAGCACATTTTCATTTAGTACAGAGACATTCAGTCCTCACTGAAACCTCCAAGCAACTGTTTTTGTCACTGGTACAGACAATCTGATTACATAATTATTACCTGTTCTAATCAGTATGGAGTACAGAGAGTGCACGAATATATAGAACTTCCTTAATCTAAGGACCCTCCTTAGGAGCCCTTCTAGGGGACCATATTACCTTGAAACCAACATGCTGCTGGATTTTCTTCTTTTTTACTGATCCTGAGACTGTTACACTGGCATACAGCCTGTTCCCCGATTTTCTTCAAAGATTTACTTAGTTACTTCTCTGACTCTTTTTGCTCCCTGTTTCTGAGAACTAAATTGCCTGCCACAAGTACTATAGTATTTGTTCCCTTTATTTAGAAATATGAATATTTACACAGGCACACAAACATACCATGATCTGATAGCGTATTTTTGCACAACACTGAAAAACTTTACATTGCTGTGTTATCAGGTGTTATTCACTACAAGCTGGTATTTTGAACACTAATATATGACATGTTTTGATATTATGGTTTATCTGACATTCATGAAATGGTAAGGGCAACAGTAGTGGTGCCCTCAAAGTCTAGAAAAGTCAGGAAGGGGAGAGGCTCTATTAATTATTTTTAATTTGAAAGCATGTGATGCAAAAATATGCAGAATCATTTTTATTTAGTAAATCTTTTACTTGGATTTCAAATTATACAGTCTATTCTAAACTGTGTATGTTATACTGATTACTATTTACCTAAAACATGTTACAGATATTCCGCTCTTCTCATCAGTGAAAGCAACAAATTAATTCTGAAGGTGATTGTGTGCTCTCCATCTCTTTCAAAGTATTTTCAGAATAACAGTTCAGAAACAAAAGAAATACAGTAATGTCTTCAAACAGCTTTGGGAAAAAAGTGTTAAATTTATGTCTTTCTCTCCAGCAACATTGAAAATAGCTTATGACAAAAAAGAAAATAATTTGTTTTTATGTTTCCTATGTGGTTTTAACAGTTTTGGAAGACTATCTCTTGAAATGGAGAGACAAATGATTCTGTGTTTTTCTTTTACTGATACAAATCAAAAATAAATGAACTGCCTTTTTTCTTCACATGTAAGATTTTACTTTTTTACTGCCAATAACTCTACTTCTTTTAATCATATTGAGATGCTCAAAAAGTCCAGTGCTCTGTTGAAAGTTTCATTATTACACTCCAGTATCTTATAGCTGGAAACATGAAGCTTGTAGAACAAAAAAGAAAAGTAATTTTCCAACATTTTACAACATCTGCCTAGGAGTGTTCTAAGGAAGTGAAAGAGGCAATATGGACTTTCCATTTATAGTAAGCCTATTGATCAAAGGGCTGATTCAGTTCCACTGAATTTTGACTGAGTAGGTTCTACAAGACAAGAGTGATCTGCAGTGACGGCTTCCCATGTAATTCAACCATTTATAGGCAGAAAAAGGGCTGGTAAGCACAGTGTGATTGGCTTCGAGGAAAAAATATTAGTGCATATTAGGAAGAGAAGTATCTTAGCAGTCCTTCATTGCAACATGGTATTTACATATTTGTCTTCTCTTTTTTGGTACTGTTAGTTGCAATCTGTCCACTTTATTAATTTTCACCAATGGGCTTCCCCCAGTGTTCTAAATGTGTCAAGGAAAACATTTACCTTTGAAAAAACATTTTAATTTTTTTTTAACTTAAAAGCACAGTATTTTTCTCCACTTAAAATTTACATGGAACCATATCTGTTTAATATCCTAAAGCCCATTGTCTTGTAAAAAGATGACAATGAATACTTGCACTCATACATCAAACGATTCATAGCTATTGCCACTTGCAACTGTAATTCAGTAATTACAAGACTAAAAAGGAAGACGAACATGAACTACAGTGCTAAAAGAAAAAAAAACACAGACACATAAATAAGTATATTTTTGAAATAATTCTTCTGACCACAGTGGAGCAGTCAATTAAACTATAGCTAATATAACCAAAATTTTCCGATGTGTGATGGACAAAAATGAGGTGGTATATATGGCCATTTATCTTCCTCTCTCATTTTTGAAACTCACAATTTGTATTTTAAGAATCCAGTAGTCCACCAAATAGTACATATGACAGAAAAAAGAGGTGAAAAGCCAGGATCAGAAGTACCACATCATACATGATATTTAGGAGTGTCAGGTGAGAAAACACGGTTGTCTTCAGAGTTCATGGAAGTTGTTTTTAGATACTACCATTAGACTGACTGAATAAGATTGATTGAAACATCTCTACACTCACAGTCCAGTAACGTCTCAATTTTTCTTTTGCCTTTAGTGTCTTTTCCTTAATCAAGTGACAGCTGACTGTTCTTTATGCTGTGGAGTTTATAAAGCACTTCTATAAAGCACCTTTTGTTTTTTATAAAGCAGATATATTTATGGAACTTAGTGACAGCATAATATCAGTTACTACATCTTATGTAAAGCTAAGAAAACTTTCCAAGAAGTGCTGTCATTTAGTTTGTCAGGCAGAGCAAAAAAACAGTATCTGCCTGGTAACCTTGGCTGCAGTGTGAGGCTGAAGTATGGAAGGCATATTTTTTTGTGGCAATGATCTTTTTCAGTAAATATGCCATTACTAATAAAAGCCACAAGGTTTGTGTTGACCTGACAATGTGGGAACTAGGGACTTGTCTCACTGTACTGATTTGTTTCAGTTATGACAGCAGTTATATAGCTCACCAAATGTGTTTTAGCTTAGCTTTAGTTTACAGTAAAAACAAGTAGTTATTCTGTGTGTGAACTGAACTTTCTGACTGCAGAATAAAATGCAATGTGGGAGAGTGCAGACACAGTATAATACCAGAAGCCCCCACAGGAAACACAAACTGCAGATAATACAACCACAAATCACAATCACAACAAACCACTGTCAATCAGTGGTCACTACACGCTTGTGACCTTGTAAATCAATTAAAAACAGCTGCAGAGCTAACAGAAAACTGATCGATCAGGAACCGAGGAAAACAAATGGCATGTGAGCAGACTGCGTTAACACATATAAAAATAAAATCAAGCATACTCAACTCCAAGGAGGCAGCAGCCTCCACCCTGAACCTTGCACTTTTCCTGTTGATGCCCCAGGATGCTGATGTCTTGCTGTAACCCATCCCCCCATTCTGCTTGAAGAAAATAGACACCATCAGCTTAGGACGCAGAGGAATTCAGTACAGGGAGCACAATACCAGAGAAAAGGGGCAGATAGAAGGAAGTTTTTCTATAACAATTTTACCTGTATAATTAATTAATCTTTTCTGTATCAATTTGATTTATGATTGTTGGTAACACCGTAACTGAATTAACAAGAAATATTTGTCTTTTGATTAACCTGTTAAGATTTGAATTAGAGAAATGTTTGTTCCTTCTTCCCTGCAACAAAATTTTGAGTGCTACTATAGATACCAAAATGGGAACTGCGGAAGTTTCCAAAGGCCCACTCCTGGTATTATCCACAGACTAAATTTCAGAATATTAGTAGCACTTGGAGGGGAGAAGGTATATTCTAAGTAGCTGGCTGAAGGTAATGCATACTTCTGAGTCAGTCACACAGTATAATTGTAGAAAATGCAGACAAGAATGGGGTCATAATTTGGATGGATGGACCTTGTCTCATTTTTATTTGGAGCTTATCATATACTATGTTTCCTTATCAGAATGGGACAGGTCAACCTGCAGAAATGTGACTGCTTTGCCCTAGCAATCAAGGTGGCAAGAGACTATCTAAAAAGAAGGATAATCACTTATTGCCCGGAAGCATTTAGGCATACACAGCTAAAACATCTTCTAAGGTGCAACAGACAGCGTGAGAGCTCAGCTAGCAGGCAGCCTGAAACAAAATTGGATATTTACAGACAAGTAGATGCACAGCTAAGAATCTGAAGTGACTTTTTAAAATGGACTTTTCCTAGGTACCCAGCAGGAACTACAGTTTGCTGTACAGAAGCATTTGCCGCCTTCTTTTCTGTTTCGTTCTTATTTTTTAATTTCTTGCATTGCTTAATATCACACATGACATTTCTCTTTCACTTTATTCCCCTTTCTAAGGGTAGATGTTTTCATTGATTAGAGCACAAGACTGGTACTTGGTTAACTGCTCTTCCTGAATATGCCTTTTTGAGATCCCATGTTTCCTAAGAACAATAAAAGAACTGTCCCTATAATCATAAAATGATTTGTCAAGAGATCCGATGTCGATTCAAGGGTTGCTCTTATCACTGGCAAATACATAAAATGTGGCAAGTTTGTCCCAAGCATGTTCTATCATCTTTTAATTTTAAGACTTTACAGTGAACCAGCTGAAATCTGTCCTGTTTTTAGCCACTGCTTGCACATCATTCCTCTTAGTCTCCTTATTTAGCCTTTTCTCTGAGTGCATCTAGTTTTGCAGTATTTCTTCCAGCCAAGTTCTATCACCTGAATTGAAACTTGCTCTCATACACATATGGAGAAACTATAGTTACTGTCCAGTAAGACCACTTTTATATGTGCCAGTGGCAGTACATTATGGAATCTTCTGAATTTATCTGCTTTCTTGTGACTTACAAATACCAGTATCTTCCAAAATAGCAGTGTTTCAGATTATTTTCTGAAGGTAAACAGGCTTTCATATTTCTATAACATTTTTTTCAGTTTTACCACATCTGTCATTCCTCAAATTCCACTTTACCTTTTTCTTTAATATGTGCACCCTCCTTCCAATTTAATACTACCTTCAGATTTCATTAGTGTGCTCTTTACTTTTTGTTCCAGTTTATTAATTTAAACATTAAACAAATCTAACTCTTGCCAACTCCTGCTGACAAATGCCAACTCTTTTAGATTCCTCCTTTTGACATGCTGCTGTTTATTATTTCTATTATTGTACTCACTTAGGCAGTTTACAGCCTGCATGGTCATGATCTTATTGAAGGCAATACTGAATCAAATTTTAAAACTGAGAATTACAAAATACCACATCAAATGCTTCACTAGAATTCAAATATATATGATCTACTTCATTCCCATTGCCCATTAATTTTGTAATTGCATCAAAACAAGCAATGAAGGTTGACTGATGAGATACAGCTCTTATAAAGCCTCACTGCCTACTGTTCATGGCTCTCTTATCCTAGCTATTAATGATGGAATATTTATTTCATTGCTTTACAAAGCATTCGAATAATATTTATGGCATCATAGTTGTCAGTATCTATCTTTTCTTTTCTGGAAATACGTATTACATTTATTTTTCTCTAGGCATCTAGTACATTCTCCTTCATCTATAAGTTTTTAGAAATGAACACCTGTAGGCTTAGTGAAGTCACTAATTCTTCTGATCTCAAAGACAGCATGTCACTCTTGCCTGTATTTGGAGTATATAATTAATATCTTCATGAAGAGAGCTTTTAGAGAGCCACATTTCATAGATATATAGGATACAGGATCAGGTGGTATGTTCTGAACATTTGGTTCTGTCTACAAATATATGAACACTTCTTGGTACTAACTATGCTAATTGTTATTCTTAATTGTTACTCTTAATTGCCACACAATTACTCTGATTTGGTGGCTCTTCAAGAACATGAGTGTGACCAAACATTGGACCAGGTTGCCAAGAAAGGCTGTGGAGTTTCCAGCTTTGGGGCTATTTAAAATCTGATTGTATATGGGCCTGAGCAGCCTGCTTTAACTGGATACCTTTGAGCAGTGGGTTAGACTAGACAACTTCTGGAGGTCTTTTCCAACTTATATGATTTTGTGATTTTAAGACTAATTTCTTGAATGCTTAATTTTCTATCTGAAATGTTAATTAACTTTCTATAATAATCTGTTCTTGTGTCAGTGTTCTTATGCATACAGTGCTACTCCTTTCCTGATCTTTACTTCCTACTATAAATATTAAGTGAGAGAGATGATTTCAGCCTTGGTTTACATATTTTTTGTGTAGTAACAGGTTTTTAAAAAGGTGTTTGCTGTTTCAGAGTTTTTAGACATTATTAATTTTAGCTTTTTTCTAATTTCCTTTCTCCTCAACATTTTTTCTCTTAGAAAAATCTCTGCTAATCACTTTCAATCACTGACAATGGGCTCAGAACACAGGCTGAAAAGAATACAACATGAACCTGTGTATCTATCATCCAAATGTGGCAAATTGAAACTTGCTGATATTTTATATTCCCATCTAATTTTGTGCATCATTATGCACTTAGAGATCTAATGTGTGAATAAATTAGATTTGAATATGCCCATTGTTTCTAAAAGATATACTTAACTATATTATACATTTTGAGCATGACTTTGAATCAATAGCTCGCTCAGTTGGGTCCTTTCTTTAGGGTGAGAAGACCCATATTTGTGACATATTGCATCAGTTATCAAATGGATTTCTATCTGATGATCAAGTATGATTTGATCCACTAACCAAAATAATGAGCTAGATACAGAATCTTGCCATGCTGAAGTGAAAGGACAGAATCTTGCCATGCTGAAGTGAAAGGTTACTGATCAACTTGTTTTCCAAGCCAACAGGAACTGTAGATGGGGTAGGGCAATCAAACTCTCTTACTCAACAGAAGCAAACTAAGACCTCTTCACTCTGCAGTATTTGTAATAAAATTCCGTAATCTTAGTAAGTTTTACTGTCCTGTTCTGTTGGCCCTAGCCAGACTGGGCCACCAGACAGTGCAAAACTGTCTAGTTCTTTTCCAGGTCTTTTCATTGGAACTGATAATGGACCAGCTTTCTATTTAATATCTTGACCCCTTCCTGAATAATTATCATATCTGCCTATTAACAGCTATCAATATCTAGATTATGTTATAATCAGAGAACTTCTTAAATAGGAGAAATCGGTTATCTCTGCCCTTCTTTCTTTACAATCAGCTTATATACGTTTGTTATGTTGTCAACCCAGTCCTCTCACAGCTGATTCCACTGTCATCTGCATGCTGATAACTCCTTACACTTCTCAAATGAAAACAGTGTTAATACAGCTCTTCATTCTTTATCTTTGTGAACGAATAGAACTAAGTTTTAAAAATTTTGGTCTTAAGCTTTACCTATTGCAAGTATGTGCAGTTGATCTGAGCCATTTGCACAAATTTACATCAGAAGAGAACTTAGCACTGTGAGCTCCATACCATG
>NW_009927653.1:86871-113225 GCF_000696875.1 Nestor notabilis | reverse complement strand
CCTGCTGAAGCACACATGAAGTTATCATTGAAATTTCATACTGTACTTCTCATCCCAACAACAGCTACTTCTATCTCACTTCATTTACTGCACTTCTAAATATATCTGCAATTGTTTTTTTCATTTTGTAACACATTTATTAAAGGTTTAAAGTCTGAAAGGAACTCTGCAATTTACTTAAAAAAAAACCAACCAAAATCATTGTTGCCAATCCTTTACAACTGACTTCTAATTTGTGCCTGCAATCATCTCTGTGGCATGGTTTTATGCATCTAGTAGTGAGTATAAATAATTGAATTCAGTTGCCTAAAATTGCTTAAAATGCTTCTCTAGCAAGCCAGGTAGTTATATGTCCAGGGAGAGATTTGCACACTGTTTAAAACTCACTGATGTAATCATGGATAAAAGAACATATTAAACCAGACCCATTTACATCTGTAGAGAATCTCTGTGCTTAACATTCAGACATGCACCTGCCATCAAACCTGCTTTGACCGGATATGCAAATTAAAAGCTAGTCCTAAGCGTTTCCTAAAATATTAGCTATAATACACGAAGAATAAAATGTATTTTGGTTATACTCATTAAAGGTCAAATATTATCTGAAACAAAATTACATGTCCATTATAATTGCATCAGGATTCCATGGCAATATCACTGGAATTTAAAAAGTTTTAAAAAACGAAAGAAGTAACAGTATCATACTGACACAGAAGATCTCTGTAGCATCCTTAGAGAACTAAGACTGCAAAACTATAGCTGAATATTTCCCCCAACACAATAACTAATTAACCGACTAAAGTTCTGAAAGTATGGTCCTGCCCTGAAAAGCCACTATAAAAAAATGTAGTATATGTATTGTATTTGACTACCTATTACTGAATCCTATTTTATTTTCACATGCCTTTGACTTTACAACAACAGAAGTATAACTGATATCATAACTTAGTATGTGGAAATTTTAAGACCAGTAGAAATGAGTTTAAAAAGAAGAAAATGACCAAGTTCTCTTTAAGAAACTAAGCTGAACATTCATTGGACCCTCTCTTAGGCTACAGAAAGTAACTGAACTTGTGGACTGAACAGTTTATGTGAATTATTATTAACAGACCTGAAACTCTACAACATTAATCTACAGAATTCTTTTTATTCTTTTTCACTGCTGTGCATTTTACTCCAGATGCAACTAACAAAAGTGCTTCTCGATATATGAATTTTAAGTACCTGTATGTGGAAAAAAAAGTATGTTCCTTCAAAAGCATAATGAGGCTTACAAGGAATCAGCAGAATAATGCAAAAGATGAGTCTGGGTGTTTATTAAATACCAAACCTAATTATCTTTCCAGATGGAATTTATGTTACTCAGTAATTCCCATTCTTAATTTATAAATAAATTAATCATTAAATCTGGGCAAAACTACCAGTGCTAAAAGTTTTATTGGACTTTGACAGTGAAAAATTTCTGAAAAAATGCATATTGTAAGGTACATTTCAAAGGCACTATTTCTCACTAAGGGTAATATTTCAGAGATGCGTAAATGTAAGCAAAAGATAAATTAAAGAAGCAAATTGCTAAATGAACGTGCAAATAGCAAACTTCATCTTAAAAGCAACTGATCTTTTTTAAATACCACAAAAACTGAGTTCAGGACTGTGAACTTCTGCTGTAGCATATAACACTTAAAAGACATTCCCAACACTTAATCTCTGCTCTGCAGCTTTCAAAAGTACCAAAAGTGTCTGAGACTTGTATTCTTACAGTGATTTAGGCATTCAATACTCTCTGCAGGAAAAATTAGAAACCTTAAGGTCCCAGCAGTTAACAACAACATAGCGAGACAGATTCTACACACGAAATTTCAGTTTAGGAATCCAGGCATAGTCACAGTGGTGAAGGCTGCAGTGCACAAAACTGCCACATCCCACCTGGCTCAAGCACACACGTCCTTGAATCAGCATCTATGCTTGGTTGTGGAGGTGAGTCTCAGCATACCCTAGTGCCTGGGTACCTTGATAATCCAGACTGGGAATCTTTTACTTGAACCATGGCTTCTTTATGGAATTTGCATGGTTTCCACAAGGAGGAGCAGAGTGTGCAGATGGTGTGTGCATGTCCGTATCTGGCCTTGGTACAGGACATGGGCTAGAAACACACCTCAGAAACACACTTGAAACAGCTGGAAACGCAGACCTACTGCTGCCTGCTGAAACCTGCACCAAAAATGGTTTAGTCAGATCCTGATCAGGATAACTGCACTTAAATAAGCCTTACTATTTGACAGTTTCCTTGGCTACAGAACAAAAGCTAAGCAGGGCAATACCATTACAGTATCTTGTGCTTCTCTGATCCTTCGGTTTCAACTGAGGCCATGTTGTTAAAAAAATTTGTAAACACACATCTGCTCCTCACCCTGCCTTTTCACTTCCTGACCTGTGTCAATTTCAGCTTGAATTTGAATTTTAGCTCAAACTAACTGTAGCATATAGGAGGGTATAACATTCCTTCTATATGCCTCTATTAAGAAATCAAACCAAATTAGATTGCTTGACTTCAAAGAAATAAACAGGGCATTTAAAATGTATTTATGTTGATTACTAGGGTTGTAAATTGTTCTGTATTCCTTTATTTAAAGGTTATTTCAATTCATTTTAAAGATGCTCACAGATGCAACAAATACTCACATAATATTAAGAAGCAATTAACCACAAAATGAAAAGATCAAAAAAGAAAAGCAGCATATTCATTTGGTACACATCTACATAAAATGAAGACTTTTGAACGCAAGCGGGGGAACTCAGAGCATGAGAGTCCAGAAGGAGGTTGAGGGACAGGGAGAGAAGGGGATCAGGGACAGCACAGGGCAGGGGGCAGATCCTTTAAGCGTTAGCCTTGCCAGTTCAAGCTCTTGAATACAACTTGTGTATTTTACTTGGGAAAACACTGCTGCACTAGTACCAATGCAGTTATTAGCTGTTACTACCACTACATTTTAATTTAGGCAATAGGGTCTAAACCCAGTACTAATTCCTGTCAATGCTTCATGTGTAAATTACAGGGTGAAAAAGAAAGAAAGAAAACTCTGACTTCACTCAGGTCAAACCCATTCTTATGGCTAAAGTAGAGGTTTGAAATTTAGAAAGGAAAATTTTGTTTGCTTTCTAGGAAGGAAACTAAAGACCCCAACTCTCCAGTTCTGCTTCCCCATTTTTTGAGAACAAGCCTTTTAGTCTTCATACCCTGTTCACTAATTTCCTCTTAACCCTTTAGGGTCTTGCTTCTTTCTTTCCTTCCCCTAACACTATCCTATTTACTCTTTCTTTTTCTCTCTCTTGCTTGTTCATCAGCATCTCTTCTCTTTTATAGTCTCAATTTCTCTTTTGCACCTCCCTTTTGACATCCTTTCTTTTTCCTCCTCTTTTGGATTGTACATTGACATATAATCTTTCAGTGTTTGATTACTTAGCGATAATTTTCCAATCCCTCACAACACAAGAAAGATAAATTTGCACTAACTGTTCTTTTTTATATGTATAAAAGTAGATCTGAGGCACCAATCCAATTGCTCCATAACTACAATAGGATTTCTTGTTTCCCTCTTCAAGGCAGGATATTTTTGTTTCACATTTATCACATTTCTGGCCTACTATTCCTAATTTTCTTTCCTGTTTTCCCTCCCCCAATTATCCTTCTCATTTTACTTCTATCACTTGGATTTTCCCTTCCCAGCACTCATGTATCTTCTTCCTCATTCTCTTTTCCTATTTATGTCCTTCCTTTCTGTTCCTCCACCAGTCACCAACCCCCTGTTAGCTCATCTGTTACTTGTTTGTTGTAATCTGCTTCACTTATGTCAGTGAACACACTAGAAAACCACACCTCTCAGTGGGTAATGTTTACCCAAACGCCTCAGGAAGGGAGAATGCCTGAGTGCTTGCAACAAAAGATGTGTAAAATAGAAGCAGGGGGAGAGGAGAAAGAGGAAAGAAAATTGTGTGGAGTTGCAATTACTGTAAGTCTTTTTACTGATGTGGTTGGATGATATATGTCTGAATCAGAGAGCCTTCACAGTCACAGGTGTGTAAAGCCACCTACACAGACTAAATCAGATTTTTTATGTCCTTTACAAATGCTCTCAAGCTGCACTGTGGTTTGAACAACACTTACGTTTACCCTTTGAAAAA
This sequence comes from Nestor notabilis, assembly GCF_000696875.1. Classification (NCBI taxonomy): domain Eukaryota; kingdom Metazoa; phylum Chordata; class Aves; order Psittaciformes; family Psittacidae; genus Nestor; species Nestor notabilis. The sequence goes on along the minus strand of NW_009927653.1, from coordinate 109,043 downwards.
TGGTGTGAAAAAGAAGTATTGCTACCACATTTACATTTTTATTGTATGACTTGCTCTGAAAGTGTTAGAGAAGATTGCCTGGCTTAAAGCCTGGCTCAATGATTCCTGGAGGATATTTTTTCCTGCAGTATCTAACTACCATATGGAGTGCCAAGTAGCATAAAAGAGATTTCAGAAGCAATTCCATGATTACAGTTACTATACTTTAAAGGCACAGAACAACTATTGTAAATTATTTGTATGGTTCTTGCATAATAAATTACTTTGCTCAGATCACAGGTGACAGGCTTCCATTAGAGATAATTTTGTTTAAATGCATAGCAATCTTTTTAAACAAATGACTCCTAGCAGCAGAACTCCTGTGATTCTAATAGTATCTTATTCCAGCACTGCCATTAAATGCCTCCTGAGTGACCTTGAGCAAATCATTCTCCACCCCACCACCCTCCTTGCCTCCCCTCCTGTGGTCTGCCTGTCTTTGATACTTAGAAAGTGACACTCTCTCTTTTGAGTAGACAGACTGTTTTATCGCTTTGTAAATCATTAATGCAATGAAGCTTACATTAGTCTCTAGGAACTTCTGTAATAAATACTTATTAATAATTACAATTAATCATATCAATAGAGTGAGTCTTGGAATACATGACTGGCAAGCAAAAGTACGAGTCTATTATTTCAAAGATTTGGACCTGAGGATGAGTTGTAATGAGCAATGGTTGAGGACCATACAAGTAACGTCACCTGTGAAGGCTTTTATTGATTTAAATGACTCAGCTCAGGGAGGATAAGAATCCAGTTCTCCATAGCAGCCTTCAACTCCCTTAGATATGAAGTTATTCTTTCCTCTGCTGAAATCATATAATACTTTCTATGATCGCTTCCTTGTCCATTTAAAGTATTTCTGTCTACAGCTACTACCCAGCTCCTTGGCAGGACTTACAGCTCCCCTTGGCAATCAGCAGCACTCTTCTATATCCTCCTCAGAGCCCCTTGCATTTTTTGTTTCTTTGCTCCTTGTTACTTTCTGGACCCTTTTGCCAATTGGACCCCTAGCTTTGTAAACTCATGAAACCTATGAGAAAGATTTCATTTCTTTTCAAGGAAAGTCCCATGAGATGTACATGCTCTGTTCCTGGAAGAAGTGGTGTTCTAAACACCTTCCTTGATTTGTAGAGGACATGTTCTCTATGCACTGAGTGAAGTAGGTGTCTTAAAGTAAACAAGATGTACAAGATTATGTAATTTAAAACTGTACCAAAGCACATATGTGTAAAATGACTGGATTAAGATTACACAGACAACTTCAGTCCTGGCATTTTCTAGGACTGAAGTTTTCATTTTCTAGAACTCAAGTGGGCAAATGAGTAATACTCTTGTCCTAGGGCTTTTTGGGTTTATGGAGCTTCTTAGGTTTAAAAAATAAACAAGCAAGACTCCTTCTCAACCTCCCAGTTTGAAATCCCAATATATTTTACTGACAACCCTCTAAACTCAGGAATCATGGGGTTTTTTTCCCTCAGGTTCTGAGGGGACTGTGTTCCAGTAGTCAGAGCTTTTCACTTTATATTGCTTTATTTTCACTGCACTTGTTTTTCCCCTCTCTTCTCCCCACATCAGTTGCAGTCTCCCTTCACTAAACACCTTTTACTCCCTCCCTCTCTACAGCTTCAAATCTGCCCACTTGGTTTCTCTTACCAGCATCTCTCTCTCCCCTACTCACCATGCCAATACTCCCTCTTTACAAATCCCCCAAGTCTTCCTCTTCACTCCGAGGTTTCGCAGCTAGGCTGCTTTTTTTCCCTTGGGCACCAAGCCAGAGGAGGAGTTTTTTTATTTCCTATAGTCAAGCTCCACAACAATGTTTTGTTGTTATCAGAAATAATTTCAAGAACACCTGAAAGGCCTAGTACAGAGCCAGTCTTCAAACTTCTAATAAGACTCTACGCAATATACAGAATCTGAGAGTTTTCAGAAATTCTTTTCTTGGCTGCAAATGGGATAATTTTTTCACAGAGGTGCCTACATGCATATACTTGACAGTGATGTCACTGCCATAGTGCGCGAGACCTAAATCTTTTCAAAGAGGCAACTTCAGATACGAGGGAAAAGACTGTAAATTCTACTATGAGAAATGACTGCTAATCTAGCTGAAATTTTACCCTCTTTATGATTTAGGCAGAGACCGATACTTGATGCATCTGCAATAATCAGTCAAGTCATGTTTAGACAAAGTTGTAAACAGATGAAAACTTGGGTTTATAACAGAAAATAGAACATAATTTTAAAATCAGATGTTTGCTACCTGTGTCCCATAATGCATGTACACAGTAACCATTCCTTTCCACACTGTGTTACCTTCTGCAGGTATTTGTATGACTTTTCCCTCCTGCACTTGCCCCTACACAAACACCTGAGAACTTCCAGGGAGCAGAAGCAGACATCAGCAGTGCTAAAAACATCCCTCTTGAGTGCCTTCCAGGTGCTGCAGTTTGTTGAATACAAATTCCCATTTCTGAAGGACTAGCTTCTCTCCTTACAGGAAAGAAAAAAGATCTGGGGAGAAACGAGATCTGAGATGAAAAGTGGTAAGAGTCAGGGCACTGAGGGCACTTCTAGGACATCATGTCCCTATCCAGCTCCCTGCCCTGGGGTTCACCCAACCTGCCTATGGCCCAGGACCCCATGTCACCCCCTGGAGCTGTCAGCCCCTGCCCCAACCCATGGCAGGGTTGGTATTCAGCTCCCATAGCCCTGCCCTCCCTGGCAGTGGGCCCTGCTCAGGGCTTACTCAAGGGCCCACATCCCAGCGTGCCCTCAGCCTGTCCTTGTCCCCAGGGAGGTGCCTGATGCCTATGGTGCATCAGGGCAGCCTAGTGCCCCTGGCTGCCCTACTGCTGGCCAAGGCGGTGGGACAGGCCCTGACTTCCCTGACGGACCCCTAGGGAGGCCCTACCACTCCCGGCCCCCAAGCCCAGGGAGCTGCTCACTGCAGCTGCGTCCTGACACCAAGTGCAGAAGCACTGCTGCACCCTTTTCCTTATTGATCAAAGTCTTGAAACTTCAGTGAGCCACGAGGCCAAACTTACTTCATTCTGTTGGAAACAAATCAGAGTTTGCAAGAGTTGTTTTCTTCATAGCCTTAAAGTTCTCAGAAAGGTAAGAAAAGCAAGACACAGTCTGCCTCATGCATTTCATGCACTGAGGAATGGTATGGATGATACAGAAATAATGAGTTCACTAGGCTTCAGTGATAAAGGGAAATATTAGAAACTCGTAAGTGCAAGAAGTCATTGGAAAGCTTCTTACAGACAATTACCATGATGTGCTTGGACACGATGCTTATTTTCCTGTTCCTGACACAAACAGAACATGATAAATAAGCAGAAGGTCAATGCAATGCATCATTTATGTTGTTTTTAATATCCGGCTTTCAGGAAAAAATTAGAAAGTAATTTTAAAGCACTCTGAATATATGTGTATTTTATGGATCTCAGTCAAAAGTGTAAAATGCACTCACACATTCACACAGAACACAATCACACCTTTTTTCTAATTCCAGCCTGACTTTTAAAGTAGTTTTATTTAATAGGTAATGTAAAGGTTATTTTTTTTATGATTTCTCTGTTATTCATAAATAAACCTAGCTTAACTGGTTTTCCTTCTAGATACACAGCAGCATATTCTAACGGTAACAGAGTATTTATTGCTTTCTGGACAGGGAGAGAGTAATCATGCTGCTAGGAACCCCTCAGGACGGAACATGGTAATGGGTTGACGAATACACAGTAAATTGTTTTCTGAAAAGTTCTGATAGCTGAAAAAGGTTATCAAGACTTCCTGCTTAATACAGAATTACAAATAACCTAAGCTGACTGTAGTTTGAATCACTGTAAAGAGTATGTGCCTACTTTTTTAGCAAGGATAATGGATTTTGTATTTTCCTATCTGCAGCAGCTCATGCAGTTGTTATGGCAGAGAAAGAAGGGAAACAAAGAGCTCGTTTATTCAGCTTTCTGGTTCTGTCATCTCAGTGCTAACTGGTGTAAGTAACTGGGGCGAAGCTGTGAACTGCATTTATAGACACAGAGGATCTTGAATCTATAGTGAGTATTTCTCAGAGAAGAAGGACCAAATTAGAACTGCAGCTTGAAATATTATTTCCAAACAAGCTTTTAGAATCACCAGAATATGCCTGCCTTGCAACTATGAAATAGCAGTACATGACAGTCATTATCTTAGCCTAACATATGAATACAATGTAACTGTCAGTATAGTCCAGATGCTTAGGAATAACCCCAGCCATTTAGACTGGCTCACGTTGACACCCGCTATCACGGCCAGGTTATTACTCATTTACCCAGGGCCACAGGCAAGCGAGGTATTTGCTTCTGCCTCTCAGCAGCCTATGTTTGTTACGAGTGGCCATGTCACATTTTCAAGTTCCTGACTGCCCTTTATTAAAAAGGAAGATTGACAAGAAAAATGGAAATGCCACTTTCCCTTTGGAGAAATTAGGAGTGGAGAATCAAGTTTTAAACCTCACAAGGATTGATCATTACTGACTTTTCTGAGCTAATGATGAAGGAGGAAGAATTCAATCTGTAATAACTCAGACAGCTTTCACCTGACAGCCAAGAACCTTTAGGACAACATGGACAAGCATACTGCATAGCTGTGAACTAAAGAAGTACACTGTAAGGGTCTGATCTCAAGATGCTGTAGTTAATAACACTCCTGATTTCAGAAAAAAAGCTTAGGGACTTTTTCCTTCTACTCCCACTCCTATTCTCCACCTCCTACTCCTGACATATTATGAGAAAAATCTCAGACACATGATGGAACAGTTGATATTTTTTCTATGACCCACTCAGTCAGAAATTAAAGAAGCATCACTGGTAAAGTGCCACAGTATAAGAAGCAGAATAATCCTGAGTGGCTTTAGCATACTTGAGAGAGACGCTACAAATGGGTCTGTACAATTCTCCTTATCGTGTTGTAGATGTTATAAAAAATTCTTCAATAAAGACTTGTTTTCTTGGATTTTGTGGGAAGGAGATAGTAAAAAAAGACAGGAGAAATGGCCAGCAAGTGAATTTCACTTCCATGAAAAATGTTGACATGCCAGAAGATGAATGTACCCTATAAAGAAGACAAAGTTAAGCCATCTTGCTTTCTGTCCCTTTCTCACACAAACTATGCAATAGAAAAAGATCATAAAAATCTCTCTTGTAGACAACTATGCAGCAATACTAAATAATTCACTGGATTCCTCCTGCAGACTATAGCAAAATCTTTGCCTTTTCTGGGTGCAATCACAAATAAAAAAGTAATACACTAAATCTGGATGTAGTTGAGTTTATTTCCAAACAGAGTAATGGAAATGAAGAACAATAATAAGAATCATCTTAGTAAATCCCAAATATTTTAGTAGAGCTTATTATTTTGCATATGTTAAAAGATATCAGTAATACTAGTGTTTCCAAATGTATTTTAAATCCTTATTGAATGGGAAAAAACTAGCAACGATAAAATGTCATGGTCAGTCCACACACTAAAATTATTGTCCATTCTCCTGCAACTTATTTAAAAGTGCAATTACCACCTCTAAATCATAGAAATTATGCAAAACCCCAAAATCTATTTAACTATTGAAAACTTTTTCATATATACTGGGGTTTAAACAGGACTCGAGAAATAAGTGCTAGAAAGTGATATAAAACACTGCCATCATTTTCAGGAGGAGCTGCTGCTGGTGGACACTGAAGAAATTAGTCACTGAATACACCCTGAAGTATGTATAAATTCCTGCTTCTCTACTCACAGTAAGCCGTTTGCCTCACTGGCTTGTTTCTCTTTCAACAACATATCTTGGCTGTTTAGACAGAAACTCTTCAACGCAGAGATTATCCTAATTGTGAAACAATGGAGGTACGTTTATATAGGGCCTATCAGTAAATCTTCTCAATCCCTTCAGTTCCACCTAGAGGCACAAGAGCACAACAGCAGCAGGAAGACCCAAAATGTACATAGGGGCTACGACGGGGTAAGGGAGATGATACTACTCTTCTGGTCAGAAGGAAAAATATAATGAAAAGCATGGAACTACAAAAGTATGAATTTTACGATTTGTGTGTTGGTGTCTGATTCTCAGTTACAGCTGAAGCTTTTATTGTGTTAAATGTATTTCTAAGTCTGTTCCTGGCAGATCTTCTTACTGCACTGCTCTTATTAGCTAGTCACTTCCTTACATGAACTTTGCAGGAAGTGAGCCAACTAGTTCAGGATGGGGACACATCCAGATACTCGAACAGAGATTAAAACACAGTGTGATCACGAGTCCCATTTCCTTAGGTCAGCTTGTCACAGGCAGCAAAGATGAGTATCTGTAAAGGTCTGCTAAAATATACCTTCAGATTGATTGGGTTAAGGATTTCTTACCTCCTGTATCAACAGAGAACGCTGGATTATGTGATTAAGCTACTGGAAAGCAAAATGTTACAATGATAAAGCATTTCCATGTCTAATTTTTTAAGCCTGTGAAAAACACTAATCATTTTACAACTCCTGATCTTCCAGTATTAATATTCACACATACCATGACCACTAAAATACTCTTTGAATGTCATCTTAATGATATACAGCCATGTTGTGTGATGTCAAATGTGCTTGGAAAGGAATACAAAGCGCTGAAGTTCACACATACGTGATTACACTTCAGACACACTCAGCACAGAAGTTATAGGTCACATTCTCATCTGATATGGTCTGGTATTGCTTGACAAATTACACTTAATTTTAGTAGATGAGAATCTTCCAGTATGTGTATTAAAACTAATTGAGCCAAACATCATTATTGAAGACTAGTCAATAAATAGCAAAAAAGTAATTTCTGCATGAAAACACATGGGTTGCTATATTTGTATTATTTCATATCTCTTTTATTAGATATTAGTCTCCTCTAGAGCTACTTCCTGTGGAAAGCAAGGAGAGAAGAGGTAATTCAATACTTTTAAGACCTGACTCTTCATGTTTTAGTGTTTTTACCCTCAGCAGAACAGCTGCTCCAGAAGCTTCTGATGCAAGTTTTCTCCCAGAGGAAACTTTTCATTTATATCTGACTAAATACTCAGGTGAATAATAATTTGGATCAGGTAAAAATCTTTCATATGTTCAATTTCAACAGGAGAAACTTTAAGAAAATAATAGAACTCATCTCTATTTAGTTTGATTTTATTGAGTAAAGTTATGATCACTAAATCCAAGCTAATTTCATGGTAGTAGCTCTTTTGCAACCAGTGTTTATTACTTACCAAAACCAACTTTTGAAATGTTTATATATCGCATTTATTTTGTTAAAATAAAAATTTCTATCAGCTCTGGTGTGTTGAAATAATGAGGTCCTACCATTTATGCAGCACAGTTTTAAGCCATATTTATCTCACTAGTAACTTTAAAATAGCTTCATTGAAGGTCAAATCTGACATATGTATTTAAGAAGAATATCTAATTCTATTTCATTAGAAGCTACTTTACCAGCTTTTTTCTGAATTGATTTTGACTGAAATAGATTATCACTTACTTCTTTGTCCTCCTCCACATCATTAATGTGCAATATTACATCTACGTGCCCTACTTCTGTCACTCATGCTCAAGAATGATGAATTCAGATTGGAAGTGTCACAAAGAAAGGGTTACTGGATTTGCCATTTCCTGATTATTCATTTTGAAAGAGAAATCAAAAAGACCTTAAACTGTTAAATCTAGCAAAACAAAAACTGGGAGGTATTTGAACAGCAGTTCTCAAATATCCACTAGAAAAATAATGAGGGAAAAGAGCGTTTTAACCTGGACAATGCTGGCACATGGGTAAGTCACAGTCTAACAGGTTTTGTGATAGGACTTTAATAACAGAATCTTATGATGTGATTGCCTGCCAAAGCTGGTTGCTGTTCACAGTGACCCAGGAGACCCTGTCCAATCCTGCTTGACACAGAGTAAGAAACCACTGTGGTAATGTTTTGTTGCAATTAGATTCTTTTACTTCTCACTGGCACTTTGAATTTCAAGCACAGCTTTCTCCTGAATGATTTTGGAAAGACGCCTGTAGTGTACATTAAATCTTCTCTGTGTTTCATTTCTTCAAAGATTAAACAATTTTAATTAATAAACCATGTATGTAGGAAACTTGTTAGCTATGTACTTTAGTAAAGCAAATATTAGGCTGTCAAAGATGTACCTGAATTTCTGAGGAGCAGTTATCTGAAAGTAAACAGTATTATCCTGTTGCATATGACCTTAAAATCCAAATGAGTCTATCCTGAAGTCTCCACAGGGCAGATGAAAATTTGTTATATCCACTGCACATGCTTTGTGTAATAAACAAATTAAGTGAAGTTTAAAGCTAATTTCGAATTTCTTACATTTAAGTAAAATTTATGAAAGTATTGGAGAATTGTAAAATATCATATCATAGGTGAAGTCCACTATTGAAGAGACTCAAAACACCTGGATTCAAAATGATACAAAATTCATTTCACTGGAACCCTTGCAACAGAAATATACACATTCCAATCTAATGTTAGGAATCTGTTCTGACACCTGAATGTAGTTGGCTGTGGCATGCATAAAATGTTTGCATAAAAGTGGATGAGGAAAATGAAAAGTGAAATCTGCATATTTGTCACAGTCTTTGGCTTCCATTTTGAATAGATGTATATTTAATTACAGGTGTCCTGGGTTCAGCTCCAGCAGTCATTTTTTCTCCTCCTTAGTAGCTGGTGCAGTGCTGTGTTTTTGACTTTCAGCCTGGGAACAACGCTGATAACACCGATGTTTTCAGTTGTTGCTAAGTGATGTTTACTCCGACCAAGGACTTTCTCAGTCTCATGCTTTGCCGGGGAGGAGGAGAAGCCAGGAGGAAGCAGAGACAGGACACCTGACCTAAACTCGCCAAAGGAGTATTCCATACCACAGCACGTCATGCCCAGTATAGAAACTGGGGGGAGTTACCCGGAAGGCCCAGATCGCTGCTCAGGTTGGGCTGGGTATTGGCCAGTGGGTGGTGAGCAATTGTATTCTCCCCCCTTGTTATTTCCCTTATAATTATTATTATTATTATTATTGGTGGTAGCAGCAGTGGTTTGTATTATACCTTAGTTACTGGACTGCTCTTATCTCAACCCGTGCGAGTTATGTTCTTTTGATTCTCCTCCCTATCCTTCCAGGAGCTGGGGGAGGAAGAAGCGGGGGAGTGAGCGAATGGCTGCGTGGTTCTGAGTTACCAGCTGGGCTTAAACCATGACAACAAGTTATTGTATGCACCTGTAAAGTTCAAAGAGTGAATTAAAAGAAAGTTGTACATGGAAGCGTAACGCTGCCTGAGCAATTCTGTAGCAACCTGGTCCTGAAACAGTGCCAGAGGCAGCGTTGTAAGTGCCATCACATCCATCAAAGAGGAGATAGCCACAGAACCAGATGCTTTTACAACAGCTAAAAGAGACATATTTTGAATGGGTCTTTGGACCATGAATTTTCAGTTGTGTTTTGCATGTGAATTTGTACACATGGGAGAGGTTTTGGGGGAAGGAGGCAGCGTGGAGTTTTGCAGATCAATTGTAAGCTCTACAGCATATGCTACAAGCGGACAAATCTGGATCCTGCCTTCAATTGCTTGCTAAATCTAGAAAAGTTGTTTATGTGTTTGGAAATAGTTTTAAATGCACTTAGGCAGTAATGGAGAAGGGATGGCCGACATGGAGACATTATCAGAGCTTGTCAGCATGCACACGTAATGTACAAGTTTTCTACAATGCAGACGAAGACCACCTAAATCTCACCTTACTGATGTTCACAGGAGTGTTATATTAGCCAAGTTGTTTTAGTTCTCTTGTAAAGAGACTTAGAATTAAAAATAAAAAAAAAAGGGAGCTGAAGAGGTGAGCAGGAAACAGTATTTTAATTTCTCTGAATTTTTCTGCTAACTACACTAACTTTGTTAGCAGAAGTCCAGATAATGGTCTTTCAAGTATGGAGAACAGAAAGTTTCTGAAGTATCTCATATTAAAGGGAAGTGGCTTCCACTCATTTTTTTTACCAAGCTTTACCTCCTGTTATGTAATAGATATGCCTACATCTCATCTCTGTATATCTGGGTGTTCATCATTTGAGGAGCACAGCTGGGTGGAAAAATAGAGTATTAGGAGAAAAACAGTGCTATGGATACATAGTTGTCTGATTTAATTTCTCTCTCCTGCATTTATAAATGGCGAATCTTCCCTGACTCAAATATATCAACTGGATACCATAAAGTCCACCATTTATAGAAATACTTATATTTACTTAACTCTACACTGCTCAGGTGGGAATTACATACTTTTTTTTCTAATGTTATGTCTGCTTAAGAGATTGTTAGTCACAGTGATATTTTTGTAGCTGGTTCTCTTCCTGCAACTCTCTTTCCCAGTAACAAACCCCAAGCCCACCAGTAGGTTGACTGATGAAGTGTTTTGCTTGATTATTTTTGATTGTTATGCTTGATTATTTTTTATTTTATACTAAGTTTGCATATGACATAATAAAGACAAAAAAATAAAACATTCCAACATGATGACAATCCAAAAGTCCTAGCTAGGACAATATATTCAGCTATTGGAATTACTCACATCTGTAAGTAACTCTTAGCCCAGTCTTTTCACTGGTGTGTCTTTACCCACCATAACAAAAAGGTGTAATGTGGCCATGCAATAAGGAATAGTATGGTGTTTTTAGGTATTTGCATATTTTAAAGGCACTGACATTCTGATTAAATACGTTGTTCATCAAAATGAAAACCTGATAGATGAATAATATGCCTTGCTTAGATAATAAAAGGACAGTGTTTACAATTTAAGAAGTCAAATAACTCTTTAACTCCTTTTTTTTTAATGATAGGAAATATAGACTATTTCTTCTGAGCACGACAAGGGCACTGATGTTTGCACTGTCTGATTAATACTAACACATGCTTAAACTAGATCAGAGACTATAGTTTAAATATTTGAATTCTCAAAGCATTACCATAATTAGACAAAAATAAAAAAGAAGTATTCATCTGCTGTGGAGTAATATTTGGAAGATGTAACCTAAAAGGTTGCTACAGAAAAGCTAAAAAAAAAAAAAGAGAAATATGAGCTTTTCTCAGAGAAAGAAAATTACATGTCATTGCTTGAGTCACAGTCTTTACTCAGACTTCTACACAACCCTTTCTAGAACGTAATAGCAAACAGAAATGTATTAATATTTTTATAATCTGTTAGGCAATGAAGTAACTCAAATGTTTTGTATTCCTAATGAATGAACCAGATTTAGTCTATCCATATACAATATAGGGGATAGAAGTGGCCTATAACTACGTTGCTTAGCATATATATGTTTAGGGGTTTTTTTTATTTTTTAATAAGCTCTGACTTTTAGTCAAACTGTAAAATTGAATTATACAAGTTGTTCAAGTACGAGAGGCAAAAATAAACATCTAAAAAGTTGGGAAGATCTGTGTATTTTGTAGCAGAGAGATAACATAATTCTCTTGAAATAGGAAGATCCAAGAAATGCAACATGAACTGAAATATCAGGAAAAAAAAATATTGCTTACAGGAACTTTTGCTGACCAGAAAAAGTAAATGTATATTTTGTACTAGCAGCAGACTGAAACAGATGACTTTTAAAGAACTGCAGAGTCAAGAGGTTTTCTACGTTTTCTTGCCTGAAAGTGTCCCTATGAAAAAAACTAATCTGTCCAAATTCCATCTAAGGGTTGTTCTTAGATATTTTTTGAATGCCTATAATATGAACATGGAAATAAACTGCAATGTTAAAGTAACTTTTGTTACTTCCAAACTTCTCTCTGAAATCACTGTTGATAGTCTCGAAAATATTTGCTCAACACTCCTACACATTTTAAGTGGAAAACAGGCAAGTATGATGACATAATAAATTTCTAACTTCTGAGTCTTAATTCATATAAACCTTTTATAGTTCTTCCACATTAACTACTCTGGATCAAGGACTAAAGGAAGGCAGGCAATTTCATTGTCCACATATAGCATCTGCAGTCAGATTCTTCCTCTAACATGTCCCACTTCTGCATTTAAATACCACTGGCTTTCTGACTGGGAGCCCTCCTCCCCAACAAAACAAAAAAGCAAGTAGTCAGATGCCAAGTGTCTAATGCAAGGGTAAAGTGTGTGCACACATATGTAGATGGTAAATTATTTGATCATTACTCAGCAAGACAAAAGTTGCCATTATTTCAATCTTTATTATTGAATTAAATGAATTTATATGAATGTGTACTTCAAAAATCTTCATCATATATCATAGTCTCATAATCACGTATGTCATAATCAGGTATAGTTAAGAAATTACCATGTCCCCACAATATTTTTATTTTAGTCTGAGAAAAACTGTTCCTTTGCCATGATATAGCAGTGATTTGTCTCAGTTCCTAAAATTATCTGGTTTAATTTATAGAATCAGAGAAAAATATCCTGCCTGTGCTGATCTGTTTCGATCACAGATAGGCTGCTACCAGTACCCAAACCACTTAGATGAAGGCAGTGTAGATACATCAACTTTGCAATACACTGCAGTGACTAGGTACAGAAATAGTTCATGATTGTTATTTTTCCCTTTGCATCTAGATGCCTTTGGAGGTAGCTGGCATCTGCAGTGATACTTGAAATATTGTGATCAATGTTACAGAGCACTGGATAGGAAAATTAAAGAAACTAGAAATAGCAAAATGTGGGATGCTTCTTGGTAGGTGTTATTTTGCAGTTCATCACAAGCACAACACTAAAATGTTGCCACATGTAGTCACATATACTTGTTGCTAGTTTTATGCACACAAGAAGGACTTAAAAATGAGGAGAAAACCATCTTCCAAACTAAACACCGCTATCATCTTGGTATTAGTAATTTCCTGTCTCAAGGAGGGGTTTACTCCTTATTTTCAAAACCTCACAGAACAGGAGAACAACACAATATATACCAGCAAATATATTCAGAAAATCTGTGCATCTCTGTACACGTATGGGAGGTTTGAAGACAGATGATGGAAGATTTTAAATAACCTTTTGGAAATTCTTCTAACTTATTTTTTAAAAGAGCATCTCAAAATTTCTAGTCCTAAATTGAAGAAGACTTCAAGCGTGCAAACTTACAGATGTTCTTGAATATTGCCCCCTTGTAGATTTCAGTTAGACTATTCACAGGATGTGTTTAAGCAATCTTAATCTAATACTTTGGTGACATGTGGGTCTCAGGAGAAATTGTGAAACAGGAAAATCATATTTGAGAATTATTTCTTATGAAGTAAATATACAAATATATTTAATGAACTAAAACGGAATACTTTTTGAGTTCCATCTGATTTTTAAAAGGCACAAAATGACTAGCAGGAAAAGGCCTGATTAAGTTCTGATTTGGACTGGTTCCAACCCAGAGACCAGAGAAACTGTTGCTGGGGGGTGTGCATAAAAAGCCCTGTGTTTGAATAACACGGTAATCATGACATTGGGAATGAAATTCACAAGCCTGAGAGTCAGAAAGGGCACTGCTTAGTTTTCAGGTCTCTGACTGAGAATAGAATGTCTGTTGTTTGATTTTAGTGATAAACCCATCCAAAGTTAAATGGAAGTCACTGAAGGAAAATATGACACTCCATCATGCCATTCAGATGCAGCCTCTTTTCAGAAAAATGCTGCCCTTACTTGGTGGTTCAGAGCATTAAGTTTTCCACTGTATCTGTTGATGAATTTAGGCTTTGTTCAAGGGCTTGTAGATGGCTGTTCTGTAGTTATATTGAGAAAGGAAGTGTACAAGTAAAACCAAAAAGTAAGACTTCCATGGTCATCAAGACTATTAAAATATATTTTTCCTGCAAAAGCAGATCTTAGTTACATCAATACCCCAAATTAAACTGTTTCTTTATAAGCATAAACAGGACTGCTTATGTCTGTTTAGAATCACAAGATTTTGCTGGCATCATTGTTCTCTGTCCTTACTTGAGACGTACTTTTTAAGACCAAGGAGTACTCTTGGTCTTAAAGATATCTATTTTTAATTTTAAACTTTAGCTACAGTTATATTGTGACCTTTTTAACAACCTACTGAATTTTTCTTTCAGCAGGTAAATAATAGAGACTTTCAGTCCAGGAAAGCAAGAGATTAAATTTAGGGAGACAAACAGTGCCAATAATTTGACAGACAAGATCACGTAATATGCAGATATCAAACTAAGCTCACACAGACTGAAGACAACAAACCTACTTATACATCCAAGTTGAATACATTCTGTATAACATTATGTTATATTATGCTTTGGTTTCACATTTTTCCACTAAAAAGTAGCAATAGGGGCTAATCTATATTTCTCATAGGTGATGAAAAAAAAATTACAAGTGTCATTGACATAATATTTTGTAAAAATTCTAGAATTTTCACCCAGCTGGGGAGCAAGTTGAAAACACGAGGTACATTAACTTCAGTATTTAAAAAATAAATATCTCAAAAGATTGAGAAAAAATGCACAAAGGCTGAAGTAAAATTAACTTCAGATGGATATTTCTAAGTTAACTGATTGTGTGCACAAGAGCAAAATAAGTAAATATTGAATTATTTGGTAAGCAGAGCATTTTTTTCTGGAAATAAGTATTATCCTTATGTTATTCGTTGCCTTTTATCACTCAAGTAACTACTTGGGAGTTTCCACACGTTTCACTGATTACATTATTGTAAAGGGCAAAATATCCCTCAGACTAAAATTTCATTATTTTTACACATCCTTCTGGAAAGACTGCATAAAATGTAATAAAAAAATGTGATTTAATGATGATCAGAACTTATGTCCTGTACAGCATATTGGGTGAAATGAGAGCAAGCAAAACCCAAAGTTGATAGCATGTGGAATTATTCAGTGCACGGTACAGAAAACCAATTTTTGAATATTTATAAGACACAATTCATGAAAGTCTTGTTATACTGCTTCTGATAATGTTTTATTAATAATTAGTTTTCTTGCTATATTCCCATCTGCTGACACAGGTGGTCCCTGCAAACAGGATGTTTGCACCTAAATGGGTTCTACTTTTTTTCTGTGAGTGATATCTGTCTTGTTAAATTAATTTCAACATATGAGAAAATAAAAGTGCGAGATCAGTGAGTGAGTGAGGGGAAAGGAAAGTGTAACGTAAGCCATTCAGTTCTAGCTTTTAGAGTACATCACCCTAGTAGTTTACATCACCCACTGCAATTAAGAAAGATAGTGAGAAGGTTATGTTTAGGTTTTTAGCCTTTGGGAACTGATTTAAGAGGCAATCAAAAATACTGACATACAATTAGTATTAATAAATCATGAGAGGTTTGTGTTCTATATTTGTGTCACTATGCAGAATGCGACTAGATTTTCTGCTTCACAAATTTCAGACCTCCTCATTATTAAAAAAAAAAAATGGCAGAGGAACCATATAGCCAGAAGAGTTAGCCTGATTGACTCTTTGCCTCTGCAAACTAATGAATGGTATGTGCATTTTGCAGGAATTGAAATCTGAAAAACAGAACTGCTTAAAGCCACACAAAATGTTGTGCTGCAGTAAAAAAAAAAAAAAAAAAAAAAAATGTCACATATATGAAATCCTAGGCCTGTTTGCAAAATGCTGATCTAGATTATAGGATTTATAATGTTTTTAAACACATACTGAAAAGCCTGTTCAATACCAGGTATGGCTTTCACAAAGTTAGGTATGATTATGGTTTTCGAAATGTCAGAAAAGTTAAACATCAGACCACTTTGTGTCCTCATTATAGCTGTTGTCTGTTGTTGTTATACCACTTACTGCCCTTATCATAATCTCTGCTTGGTAACTATGATAACAGAATGGAAAGCTGGTAACATATAAAGTTCTTTTACTTCATAACCAAGCTTCTAAAGAGGGCAGAAAATATATAAAAGTACTTTTAGGAACAAAATCAATCTTATAGGATCACAAATACCCATTTTAGTAATCTTAACCCAAGACTGGAGATAAGGTATAACATTATTTTGTTAACACCTGATTCTCACTATGAGCTTTCTTTAGAAACTAAATATTCTGTTTCAGAGTATGCCTTAGTCCTAATGAGGGCCCATTTCTCATTTTGTTACATTAAAAATGTCTATCAGTTTAATTTTATGTTTCCAATATTAACTTTATCTCATGCATTTCCTGTCCTCTGGCAAGATACTGATACCTTGTATGTTGCCATTGGAGGATATTTTCTCCATTAGTCACTGGTTGTCACTATGAACTGAACAAAGCTGGAAAATGTCCATGTCCAAAACTACAAACTTTATAATTTAATTCTGAACTTTATTCTTCTATGTCCAGTTCTGTGAGTTAAATGTCTTAATAATATTTTCAATATTTTTAATTATGCTTATTTTTATTTTTGCTTGGAAATAAAGCAGCTGTACGAGATCATTGCTTATAGTCAGATGGTCAGGGATATCTCCTGGAAAGAAAAAGCTTTAAGTTTGAACCCCCTCAGAGTGAAGAGGGCTTAGAACCCCTAGTTCTGCACAGACTTTGACCTTAGGTTATTTTGCAAAAGGTCATCCTTTTCTCTTTATTAAGTATGTTTGGCAATCCATATCCTGAGGTAGAAATAGTTACATACAGCAGGATTCAGTTGGGTATTGAAACTTGCAAATTTAAGTACCTATAGGCATGGAAGGTGTCTAAGCTTCCATTATAGTTAATGGAGATCTTATCAGTGCAGTCTATAGAGCCTAGAGGACAGTTTAACTGTAGTAGGTACCTGATGACTGTGGCCCTGGAAGATATATGTTTGAGTGCTTTCATTTTCTTAATTTCACAGTTAATGCTGCTGTTAGTAGTTTAATTCATTTTCTACATACACAACTACTGGAGATATCTTCTGGTGCCTTTGACTTCATCTGCTTTGAAGGGCATAGTTTTCTTCTGTCTCTTGTAAGTATATCCTGAAAATGCTCTACACGCCTGTATTAAGGTATGTAAATTGAGTCTTTAATATTAACCCTTAATTCTAGGCCCTATTCAAATACATTTACATATCAATTATTTCCAGTTTCCTAGCTCTATGCAGATTTTGGGCTCAGTCTGGTTAACAGAAAAGGGTAGGTGTCTTGTTCAGTTACTGTGAGTCACTTCTTGTAGTTCTTACCTCTCATTTGGCAGTAAATCTGGCAAAAAAAGGTTATTGATCTGTTCTCATCCTATCAAGATATCATTCTTCCATATGTATCTGCGAGCATTTGCAAAATGACACCTCATAAACAAAATTAAACAAAACAAACAAAAAATCCAGAAGTGAAAGTGTTAAAAACAACAGCTGTAAAATTTGCTGCTGATGATCTATACTTTAAAATCAAATACAAATAATAACAAAAACTTATTCACATCCCCAAAACACTATCCTGGGTGTTCCTTGGTTTTTGTGATATGTTTTCTTAGAAACAATTGCATTAATCAAAGTAAAAAGAAAATGTAAAGGCCTAGATAAACTAAAATGAAAAACAGTTGTATATGTTACAAAATGACAGGCAGCTAACAGTTTGAGCTGGCAGCAGCACATAGAGGTTGTAAAAGAAGAGTATCTCTAAAATAACATGCCCAGTATATATAGAAACTCCTTACACAGCAGAATGTGTTAGAAAATACCTTCTCACCTCACTCCACTCCCAGTCCTCCCTGGTTCTTCCCACAATTGTCTGAACAAGCAGCTGCTTTGTTCTCCTGAGATTAAGATGCTTTTTGTCTGGGATTTCAACTTGTATCATCACTCTTAGATAGTTGTGCACCTACACACTAGTCTTTTGTGGTTCCTTAAAATGACTCACAAGAGATGTTGCTATTTTTGCAGGAAGGTGAGAGTGAAGCCAGGACCACATGAGTTCTTTTACAAGTGCTTGACATTTTCTAGACTAAAGAAATATGGGTAATTCTGGTGTCTAGGTCACAGAGTTGTGGATCTTGGAGCACATTTTGCTCTAATTTTGGCTGAAACACTGACTCACTATGATATTTAGACATCTGTATATTTTCTTGACTATGATGAAAATGTTTCTATTTACTGGAAAAACCTCAGAGGAAAAGAAGGTTGTGTCTGATTGGAATTTTCTTGTGTAAATCAATTAAAAAAACACAAGAACGGTCTGTTTCAGATAAAAAAGAAAAATAAAACGTATTCCGGCAGTCAATTGTACAAGGAAAGTAAGTAAGCAGAGGGAGAGGCAGAGAGAGAAAAAGAAAACCATATGTGGTTTAGTAAACTTAGCATAGTTATTCTCCTGTATTTAGAATGAAGAAGATGATACGATGTAATTCACATTAGCAAGTATGCTATTTAATTTAAAATTGGTGGATGTTATCTAATATAAATAACTTTAAAAGCACATGGAATCTGACGTAAGATAAATATATATTGCACTATGCAGACCATGCCTTGCTGTGCAGTACAGTAAAGAAAATGACGTTTCATATTTTCAATTGTACTTCTTGGGGTGGGGGGTGGTAAATACGTTTTATATGGTTTATTCCTCGAAGATTTTAATCTGTGTGTGTAAATGATATCATGAAGTATGTGCGTGAGTACACACACAATCTGTGTACCTGAAACATCAGATATTTACAAGAAGAAAGAGAACGGAGGGGAAGAATGGGCTGAAGATGAGTGATGTGCATAGAAAAAAATACTACTGAACTTTTCTTGCACATGCTACAACTCTTAAAGTATAATCTGTTTAAAGAAAAATATTAGACTATATTCCAAAAACTGCTGACTGTCATTTTAGAATTCCTGTACTAGCTGCATGGCATTGTGTTGGTTAAATTCAAACAGAAGTTGTTCAAATAACTCTCTTTTTTTTTTTTTTTAATAAATCTATTATCTAGTATTTGATACATTTACATTTTAAGCTAATTTGATATTATATTAAACCCATAGCTTTTGTGAATAACCATTTAAAACTGAGCAGGTATCAAAAAAGTACTCACTGACATTTTAAAAAGACATTGAATAGATTCATATTGCAGTCAAAATGGCAATAATGAAGTACTATAAACCTGAAGCATTTAGTTTTAGGTCTGGTCAAAACAATGTCCTCTTTACAGGCGAAGAACACAAATATATCAAATTCGTTATAAGGAGTGATCCTGTTTTTCTGGTTCTGTATTGCTCTATATATCAGTATCTGCAATCCCTTTATTATTGCCATTCAAGTTGATAGAATAACTCCTGGATTTGTGCCAATACCTGTGGAGTGATTCTAGTTCTATGGTCCCAATCCAGCATGCTATTTAAGCCAGGGCTTTCAATGGATTTATTGGTAAACTTGACATTAGGAACATACATATGTTAAGTGATGAACTCATAGCAATGTGATGGCATTTTAATTCATGCTTTCAATATGTGCGAAGATATCTCTGTAATTTGAAAGACAAACATATTTCTCTGCTTCCATACAGCTATGGGTAGATGGAACAGAGAAGACAACCACTGAAAATTGCATCATTAGGATAACATTGGGATAACATTGGGAATCATAACTATAGCCTGTGAAATTCAGAATTACATTATATTCTTCATTACCTAGAGTAATAGCATGGATTGCAGGATGTTACCCCCAGCACGTGCACTTGAATGCATATGTATATTACATTTAGTTAACTGGCTATACAAGAAATCTCTCTTACTCAACATTATCAGACAAGATGATGATAACATTAAAAAGTCATCACAAATACACCATGCTTTCAGCTAAAAATCTATTCAGCCATAATCTAGGAGCTATTCAACACAACAGTTTTTTACATGAAATTGCTTTACTTGGAGCTGTTCATCTACATATTAACTTCCATTTTAACTTGTTTAAATCCTGGTATATATTTGTATTATTCTTGTTAAGGTCTGGCCATCCTGCATCTTCTATTCAAATTAAGTGGTAAGTAGCATAAATATTGTCCTTATAAGCTTTAAAGCATTTAGAATTTTAACTGATAAAACCCCAAACATTATTTGAAATTTTTTATCCTTGTTTCTGGGCTTTTTAATTTTATGGCAAATTCAATTCATACCAGGTATATTCCTTTAATAAAATGTTAGAAAATTTAATGTTAGCCTCTACTGTTTCTATTTTAAAGGAATTCAACCAGCATAGCTCACAGGAGAGAAGGGTAAGTTGAATTTTACTTTCATGAACTGAATAGGGCTGAATTAAATACAGTAAAAAACTAGTATATGGTAAACCTACTCCTCATGTAACTCCTCATGAATTGGAAGATAAACATAAGTTCATATTCACTTTATGTTTTCTCTGTATTGAAATGGAGTGCACAATGAACTAGTCTGCTTTTAATGACTTGTTCTCTTGATCTGTTTACCCAGTGTACAGCAAAGAACTGTTTATACAGGATGAGATTCTGAGTACCACAGACAAAACACTATGCAATAGAAGTATGGATAACTAAGGTAGGATCAGCAAAAAGATATTAAAAAAAGATATCAAAGATATATTTTATTTTAGGTTTTGCCACATATAAATGATGTGTGTAACTACTATGTAATCTACATTGCAATACATTTTTCTGATTATTAGAATGTTTCAAAGAATAAAAGTCTTAAACGCACCTTCTTTATTCACTCTGCACTGAAATTCTTGTCTAGATTCAAATTCTCAAAACATTATTTATTAAAATAACTCTATTTTTAATGACAATGGCCTCTGGGAGTCAACCATACATAAATAAGTTTTTGTCTTTCTTTTTTTTCTTTTTTTTCTGAAGAGTGCCTTTCCACAGAAATGGCCTTTTTCAAAATATTGGTTTGAATACTGACCAGATTTTGGCAGTGATGACATAAATACACTGATTGACGTCATGAATACCACGTGAAGGTCTTTGCTTCCCTCTAGTGACTGGTCCGGGAAGAGATTTAACTGAATCCGCTCATGTTGCTCAATTATGGCACAGAGATTCAGCATAAGATTAATTATGTGTAAAGATACCTATGAGGTCAGAGAGATGCTGATACAGTATTAAAGGTGTATTCTTGTGATAGCACTTGATAAAATATGGCAGATTGAAGCTGGACATGTGTTTGACTGGTTTTGATGGAGCTTTACAGTTTTATCAGGCAGATAAATTTTCAGTTGACAATTGAAGAACAAATGGGGGATGACTTCTAACATATATTTGAAAACACTGCTCTAAACATTTATTTTAAGGTTATTTTTCAATATAAACACTGTTCTTGTAGAAAGACAGACCAGACCTCTTCAGAGAGAATAGTTATTAATTCAGGAGACTTGATTCAGATTCAGATTCATGCATTTGGAAGTCAAG
This sequence comes from Nestor notabilis, assembly GCF_000696875.1. NCBI lineage: Eukaryota > Metazoa > Chordata > Aves > Psittaciformes > Psittacidae > Nestor > Nestor notabilis. The sequence goes on along the minus strand of NW_009927653.1, from coordinate 87,645 downwards.
CAATCATATACATTGAAAATGCTTGGAAATTTCTTGTACTTTAGTCTCATCATCATATTACTAAAAGTAGGCATATTTATACTGGCTGTAGTTCTGTCTTTTTTGTACTGACTGCAAGTAAGTTTGAAAATAACAAATGCATATCTGAATAAAACTAAATGTTTTACTTATAAGCCATTTATGCACATAATCTGTGCCTCTGTCGTCAAAGGAATAGCAAAAAAATAGCAAAAGGGTACTTCCCAAAGCTCCTGCTCACATAGATAAACAATATTTCCCAGATCTTTCATCTTCTTTGGTGATGCAAGTAAATTTCTTTTTTGCTTAAGGATGGCATAATACAAGGACCTTTAGTGCTGCTGCACTCCTTCTGTTGGATAAACAGCTAAATTCTCCAGGACAGGCAACAGTCATCAGGATGATCGAGAGTAAAACTATTTAAACTTTAGAGATCTGCATTATGGCAGGGAAATTATACTGGCTTTGAGAACAGCTAGAGACCATTCTCAAGGAGGACTCAGGAATTTGGAACTTTACTGGGGTTTGATGAGTGACTGTGGACAAACAGCTCTGCTTTCATCATGCCCTAATTTCCCCTGCCTGTAAACCAGGGAGGACAGTACAAATCCCTGTGTTAAATTGTTTTTAAATTTACCGGTGTAACATGCTTTAAGAGTTACATGATATAAATGAGAAAGGGTGATGAACTTTTGCAGTTGTAATTATGCTATATTGTACTTTTGGAAGCTGTATTTGATTTAGCAAACACTGTTT
>NW_009927653.1:77026-86840 GCF_000696875.1 Nestor notabilis | reverse complement strand
TCCCTACAGGAGTGAGTTCAAGTCCAGCACCATGCTGGATTCACAGATCCCATCTGCTGTATTTCTTGGATTCCCTAGTTATTACTAGGGAAAACAATCATCATATTTTATTTGACTTAGTAACATCCTTGAAATTTTCTGGAAACATCCATACAAAACAAAATTATGACCAATTTGTTTTCAGTTTTAAAGTTTATTAAAACTGCTTGATTATCTTATGCCCATACTATGTACTAAAAAAAACTGTCAAAAGTCCAATTCAAATCTTTAAATTTGATTAGAAAGATACAACCACTAGTTCTTTTTATTCATATTTCAGAGTTATAATTGCCTGATATTACAAGAAACCACTATTTTTAGTTTCTGAAAAATCTACATTTACATAAAGGCAATAAATAGCAATTCAGTTCTCAACAAATGGAGTTGATTAATCACCCAGTAAAAATTAAAAAGAAAGCAAACTTATTAGCAAGAATTAATTTGATTTCATTTTTTTCTATAAATCTCAGCAGGCCATGTAAGCTCTGTTCATGGCTGTGTAGGTGTTAGTGAAGAGCAGTGTTATAAAAAAGAACTAAATTATAAATTCCTCCCATATATAATGATTCATTTTCTGTATGACTTAAGCAAAGAAAATTTTGGTCTAACTCTTCTTCAGCATAAAGACACTCCATTTTATACTGTACAATACCTACATATTTTAGAACTAAGTACTCCTGCACTAGAGTATAATCATAGTTTGTAAATGTAAAAATTTTTAAATTTAGGACTTGCATGGCTTGAGAAGCAGATTGCTACTTGATCTGATCTGATGCAAATCAGTCAAAGCCTTTTTCAATGTCTTCTAAGGAATTTCGGTCAGATTTTTCATTCCATATTGTTTTAATGAAAAAGAATATGATTCTGTAGAGTCTTTCAACTCTTTATGCAAGACCACCAGGAACAGATTATGTAGTGTGCTATTGCACATGTTCTATTATGGACAGTTCATCATAAATGTAAGTATTCCAGGAGACATTTATCTTTTGTGTAAGTTCATTAATGTTAACTCTTCAATTACGTTCAGAAACATAACCATGGAATCTAGCATGGAAAGAAAATTTTCTGCCTTAAATACAAAAGAAGCAAAGTCTGGCTGAAAAGCTGGACCAACAAGGCTGACTTGTCCAGAAGCAAATCTTCAGCTGGTAGTCCATCATGGTAGTTTAAAAAACAAGTGGAGAGGACAGAGACAAAGTAGATCAGTGTTCCCTGCCAATTTTATCACAGGGCAACAAAATGCAAAAGTTGTTTTGCTGGTATGCATCCACGCTGTTATCCTAAAGCTGAGTCACATTCTGCCCTATAGGCAAATCTGTGAGAACATTACAGTTAACTGGTAGGCTCTTTATTTGCTTTGAACAAATTCTTTTATGAACTATTTCTCCACAATTGTATCCAGGGACAATAGGATAAAAATAATTAAAAGCTCTAGGGGATAATTAAAAAAAGTAATTACAAAATTTTTAACCCTGTTTATAATGGAGGATGTTATACTATGTCTGGAGTGAAATCCTAAAGTTATATAGATGTATATACAATTTATCATTTCTGGTATACAGGTATTCATATTTTCACATAGTTTCAGGGTAGAAAATCTAAACCACTGTCAATGTAAATTTATATGGCAATGGGGAAAAAAAAAATATAGAACAGACCTACCACTTACCATAAACTAAAAGTGAACCAGGTCAAAATCCTTGCAATATTAAAAATTTCAGCTAATTGCATTGTACTTCTGCCAACTGTGTATTCAGCAGTCACAAACTGCTGTGAGTACACGTATGGACAAGTAAAACACCATCATACTGTTATAACATCCTTCTGCAGCAACTGGCAGAAAAGAGCCCCAGAATACTAAAGCCCTTCCTTACCCAGTGCTGTGAGATGTCATGTTGCACCACGTACAGCTGTGGAGCACACCTGCAACAACTGACACTGTCCTGTGGAGAACACATGTGCCCACATTATGTTCAACGCATGCAGCATCTGCATTATTTTGCTGATTAGTTGGTAACTATTGAAATTCCGATGTGAGAAATCACCTTCTTCCCACTATGCCTACCCATCTTCCACTCCCTCATCATGATGGGGTTAGCCAAGGGCTGCATGTGAGGGTGGCACTCACAATGCTCGGTTGCACCTAGCTTCCAGCCTCTTACTGTGTTTTGACCCTGGTTCAAGAGTCTAGGGGCTGGTTCCTCTAAGACAAGTGACTAATTTTGTCAGGCCAAACTTTCATGGATCCTAGAGCTCCACACAGACTGTCTGTTATGGCACCTATCACAGATATAAGCATTGAAAAGGCAACAAAGTTCAAGAGAACTGTTCAGACAGCCTACAAAACTGCTACAGTAAATGGCATTTTTAAAATGGAAATGTATGCGTGCATATAAAGATTTTTTGATCCCCCAGGCTTACACAGCCTTGCCCAGACTTACATAAAGCAAAACAGTGCTAGGAAAAAAACACTGATAGTGATATGGATAAGATTTAAGTGTGGCATAGTGACAAACACATGGAAAGAGTGCTGAAATTAAATATAGAGGTGCTGGGAATCAGCTCCCCAACCAATGAATATTTTCCTAAATAATATGGCAGAGTTCCAGTAGGACACTTTGTGAGTAACACACTCCAGGGGACCCGACAGCTCAGTGGGCATGGGCTGCTCCTGAGAGGCTGAAAAGTGTGTTTCAAACTCTTTAACTAACTTCTGTAATGGAAAAATTAAAGGGCTGGTCCCTGCAATCCCCAAGTAAGTGATCTAACAATTGGATTAATTTCTGGTGAGACTGTCTTTGCTGTCTTTCTCTGCCTTATTCTTTTCCTTTCCAGAAAGGTAGGAGGGACAGAAAAAAAAGTTTCAAAAGTTTCATTTCCTCTTAAAATCTTTTGAATCTGTGGGATAGCAAAGTCAGCCCTAGTACTTGACCGACTTCTTTGCTTTCTCTTTGTGGACTGAGACACTGGAATTAATGTATCACAAATAGTTCCTGACGGTAGGGATAGTTTGTTCATGCCAGACAATGCAAAGCAGAAAAGATATAACTGTTTCTTGAGTTTCTCTTTGGTTGGCTTAAGGAACCAAATTATTTCTCCTCAGAACATCAATTAAAAATATTCCATGCATTTTCCCATGCACTGAAAGGAGAAGCATTCAGTCTTAGGATACCGAAGACTGCATTCAGTTCATGGGAATGCACTGAACGTTTAGAATGCATTTTCTGAAATGAATGGATAAAGATATCACTTAGACTTCTGAGGGGGGAAATTCCTTACATACCATCGATGCTACCAGGTTCATGTAGGGAAGCTGGAAATATCAAAGGAAGCACCAGAACTCATCAACAGCCTGGTTTCAATTGACACAGGCAGATGTGTTCTATATTTTGTGAGAATCGACTGAAATAAAATGCTGAATTATTGGATTTGACTTTGCCCTTTAGAATACATGACATAATATTTCATTCTTTAGTTGCGCTCTTTCAATATTTTACACATATTTCACTAGCTGCCTATGGAGTGGGCACAAGCCTGCCTGCTTGACAAATGTAAAACCTTATAAATCACCATCACAGCGAAGAATCACCAAATCTTACAGAAAGAATGGATTAAAACTGCTTTTCCCAAAGTTAGGATGATCAAATTGTCACAGATAGCAATGGCAGAAAGATAAGCTTGATAATCTGGTGTGATTAAACAGTTCACAGATCCAGAACTTTTCTCAAGGATGGATGACAGGGAACCATAATTACTGATCAACCTCCTGAGAAACATGCCCAAAACCCAGGGAGACCAAACTTCCCTTGCTGTTATAGAAGTATTAAACTGACAAGATCAGTGGAGGAAGTATCATTTACCAAATGTGAACTTGGAATGCATGCAGATAAAGATGTGGGAGAAGTGACTAAAAAGGTGGCAAGAACCTTTAGAGGTTACTGCTGGCTGGCTGTATGCCAATGATAAAAATAAACAGTTTTCATCTGAAAAGCACTTAAACACCCATCTCAGCAGACACTACTTACTAGTTAAGCACCTTTAACTAAAAGCAGACTGCTTTTTGTTGAGTTTATTCCAAAATGCTTGCTAAACCCTGGTTATGCAAAAATTACCGAGTTTGGAAGGACAGCTCTGTAGGATTTGCTATGTGGATGAGGCTATTAATCCATCAAATCCAGTTGCCTGCTGCTGAGAGTGGTTAATTCCTGACACTTAGAAAAAAGTGGAAAAAATGAAAGAACAAGTCACCACCAAAACCCCAACATCACCAGGGGCACCTAGCCAACTACATATTTATTTATTAAGATTTATAAATGATATGAATCAATTCAGAATTATAGAGATTTCATGATAATTTAAAACTCACAGTGCCAGAATACAAATTCTGAACTATACCTGAGTAAATACAAATAAAATACTCCAAAACAAAAAGAAACCATATTACAAAGATAAAATTATGAATTAACTAATGCTGCCACAGCTGACATTAATGATCTTTTCCAAAAGGATGGAGCAAAAAACTAGAATTTTGCTCTTGCCTTTACACACTCAGGTGAGAGATAATCTAACATTCTTATAAAATAAGAATTTGTCCTTTGTAGAACAAGTGACAGTGGTGTCGATGCAGACCTTACTGATACAACATATCTTACTGTGAATATTTGATGGCTCGTAGCACTTTTCAAAATACTTAAACCTCCAAGAATACCCTGAAATCTTCAAATATTTTAACATCTTCAACAGCTAGTATGACTATAAAAGGTATCCTTCAGAATATAAAAGCTATTTCTCCCTATAAACCTCAGATTATTTTATGTAACCTTTATGTAAATGTTAGATGTTTCAAAAATTAATTTTTCCATCCAGATTCTGAAGCATACTGAAACCACTACTTACATGTAGAACTAAACTTCCCTATAAACAATACTAAGAGAAATATACGCAAAACAAGTGGCAAGCACAAAATACATATGTTGTGAATCCAGGATACCTGCATGTTAATAGCATTGCTTTTTAATACGTTTTTAATTTAGCATGCTTTTAATACAATTACTAAATCCACTGCATGGGATTTTCTTTTGTTTTATTTTTTTTTTGCTAGTCTAATTCTGTGCAAATATGCCTTTGATATTCTGGACTGGAGTAGTGAGACCAGATCATGTGCTCTACATACACAGTGTTTAAAGTACTGCATGAAAAAAAGGTAAATAAAGCACTGTACTACTGCTGTGTAAGCAGAACATTGTGAAGAGGAAACAAAGAATATATTACAAATGTTTTGCATTCCATGTGCGCAAAATGGTACGTAATATCAAATTTTGAACATGCTTTATCCCACACACTTTATAGAAATGAAACACTATGATGTTGCCTGCAAATAACTTCATTATGATTCTTTCATAGAGGTATAAACCATGATACTACTTGTATTTGGAGGGACTTCTAGTATCACATCCACAGTTTCTCATTTCTGCACTACAGTGTTGTTTCTCAGCCATCAGTATATTCATATAAATCCAGGTTCAAGGATAAAAGCACTCCCACAGTCACAGACACACAATTTTTAACACTGTAGATGAGTCTGTAGTATAAGACATACATACTATTCCTGGACAAGAAGTACAACATCATCTTTAAAAAATTAATATGGCAACCATACAGGGATACTTCTTGAAACACTTAATCTGTGTTTAGGCAAAGTTCACCTTGACTTTAATGGGACATTTACTGTGAAAGATTAATGCAGCAAATTACAACTGCATAAACTTGGAATTCTTTTCAAACCACACTGATTTTACTGCTTTACTTCTTCAGAGCATCATTTTATGGTTTGCTACTGAAAGCACACACACTGAAAAAGAAGTAGCAGAAGGCTGCTAGCAAGCTTTCACTGTTTAGTATACAGCTAATATTTTACTAAGCTAAAATGAAAATTTGCACCAACTAAAATGAAGATTGCTCTGGGTATCACAAGCGAAAATGATATTTCTCCCTGCACTAACAGAAATGGGAGCCTTCCTTAGTTATCCATCTGATCATTTACCCACTTGCTTGTTGCCCAGCAACTACCATCAAGGAACTACAGTTCTTAGACATCCTCATTTTAATCTTGAGAAAGATTAAAAGTACTATGTGCATAATATCTTTCTGGTGAGATATTGTATTATTTCAATTTACATATCTGCAGAAAGGAAGCCCAGTGACAGGAGAATCCAGTACTTTCACTCTGTCAAAGGTTCATTTTCTCTGCCCTCGTACCAAACCATTTACTAGCCAACTAAAATATTGTTAGGTATTCTGTAATATTTGAGCCATAGCAAATAGAATCACTTACGTTCTTGAATCATCCCACAGCACACAGTAGGGATTCAATGTGCCCTAAGAAGAAAACAAATAAAACTTATTAGTTACTGGTATACAAAAAAACATGCCATGAATGACCTAAGCATTTATCTGGGTCTCCTCCTACAAGATCACAATTATACTCTGATGAATTGATGCCACTGAAATTGCAAAAGCTTAAGGTTAATTCTTATGGAGTATTTAAAAAGCACTTGAAAAATGCAGAGTGTTTGTCGTATTCTCTCTCTTAGATCAGGTAAGTGTAAAGATGCCTATTTGGTATATCCTAGGAAAACTGGAATATGAGATGACAGTTAATCTGTTAAGAGACTAGACTTGACTGAACATTTCTGGGTATGTTTGGAAGCAGAACTTTAGGCCCTTTAAGAGCTTGGATGTCAAAACCAGTTATGCCTTTAAAAATGTTAAGCATATGTTGGGCAAAATATCTGGAGGCTGGGATTTAAGATGACCCCACATTCAATGCACAAGACCTTCTGTCAATCAGGTTCTAAATCAGCAGAGATTTACGCTCGAATTTTTTTTTTTTTGTGTTGACCTTTATAATCCCAGCTCCAACCTCTTCAAAGTCAGATGAAGATTTCTGATTTGATTTAAATCAGGTTGGGAATCTAATTTTATTACACATCATTAAACTGTGGATAATGTTTTGGGAAACTGAAACATCCTTATTATTACTCCTGTTTATCTTGCTGCCTGGGAAACGTTGTGACACAATCAAAATTCAAGTTTTATCCCTAATATTGTAAATCTTTATCAAAACACAGATTGACTTAGAAGTACTTAACTCGCTAAAACCTGCAAAACTGTATTCGCATTCAACATAAATATTGGATATTTCGAGAAGTCAGAACTATATAAACAAATGAGATGTAGAGAATAAAAACATATTTTTAACAAAATCACATGTGACTTGAAGAAACAGGTGGAATACACTATTTTCTTATGTCAATGTTAGTGTAGTTCTCTCATGAACAGTGTTGGTTCAGTAGATAGCTTCATCTAAACAAAACACAACTTGGTATTTTATTCCGAAAATTGTTTTATTCATAGAAAAACATGGCAACCTGTAAAGTAAAATTCTATTAAATATTTAAATTCTTCCATCCACCTTTTTTGTCAGAGATAGAAAGGTCCTTCTGAAATGCTTGTGAGAGATGTATTTAGGGAAATTTTCATCCTGTACTTCAGTATTTTGCTGACTGCATTGAATTTTATGAATACACTATAAATATTTAAAACCAACATATACTTATGGCATTTTATATTAACATAGCTCTGTACAAACATAAATAAAGGATGTTCCGTTCCCTGAAGTATTTATAATATCAAAAAGAGGAAGGAGAAGAGGGCATAGAACAAAGCACCGGCTAACAGGCACACTGAGATTCAGAGACCAGGTCCTGCATCGTTAGCCAAAAGCTTTGAGATACATTGATAGAAGAGAATACACACGGATAAAAATAAGAACAATGGAATGACAGTGCAGAATTAGTTTTTTTAAAAAATATGTTTTTAGAAAGAGTATTAGTTTGTATCCTAAGAGTGGGCGAAGAAATTCTACTTGCGGTATGATACATGGCTCTTCGTTACGGACTGTAGTGGTAGGACAAGGGGTAAAGGGTTTAAACTTAAACAGGGAAAGTTTAGATTAGATATAAGGAAGAAGTTCTTCACAGTGAGGGTGGTGAGGCACTGGAATAGGTTGCCCAAGGAAGTTGTGAATGCTCCAACCCTGGTGGTGTTCAAGGCCAGGTTGGACAGAGCCTTGGGCCACATAGTTTAGTGTGTGGTGTCCCTGCTCATGGTAGGGGGGTCGGAACTAGATGATCTTAAGGTCCTTTCTAACCCTGACTATTCTATGATTCTATAGTTATATGCATATTAAAAAAGTATTCCTATAGCTGAATTTTAATAAGACATTGCTTATCTGAGATCTGAGACCTGCCTTTCCTAGTGCCAGATATTATGCAGTTTATGCTTGCTATTTCTACAGTGCAAGTAGAAAGAATACAAAAACACTTTCACAAAAAATGTCCATTATAAGTACAAAACAGAGGGAAATAAAAGATTTTGCAAAGCTGAAACACAGTAAGACTGCACCTGTCAGATCATGTTTCACTCTTTAAAATGTATACAAATGAAAAAAAAAAATCACTTCTCTTGCCATTTAATTACCTAGCTGCAGCTAGGGAAGCAGCTACTGTATTCATTAATGTTTACGACTGTCGCAGTATTGATTTATACATTACGGGACAGGACTTGAATATATCAAAAATAGACATATGTGTGTGAGTGTATATGTAAATATATCTCTGCCTGGCATATCAAACTGGAATTTTGAGATGTTATTGGCAACTTTGACAGCTATGCAGCACTGTGCCAATTCTGTTTTGAAGCCAGGATTTTGAGTCTCATGGAAAGCTTTATATCTTAAGCTACTGCTGGCTTGTTAGTTAAGCGTCCCTGAAGTAAATTTCTGTGCTGTCAGAAGGTGAGAGTTCATAATCTCTCTGGAGTGAATAGGATTTTGTTGAGTTTTTAAAAGAGTACTTCAGTGTCTCCTTAATCAAACTACTGGAAAAATGTGATCACATTCATCAACATGTTCACAGTGCATAAGACCAAATATTGTCTTCTCTAAATAACGCATTGCAACTCACATTCTCATTGTGGTCAACTGTGTTAATTTATCTGCAAATCCAAATACCACGCTATATTCCAAACAGCACTGCAATTGTGATTTACATTGCCTCAAAAAAGTAATCCTCTGGTTTTATTAATAAATGGGATAATTTTGATATAAAATGAAGCAATGATGATAAATTTTGAATGAATTAATATTTTAAGGCTAACTTGAATTTAACATATTAACTCTTATTAAATGATCACATTTGTCCATCTTTTTTCATAATCTCTTATCTACTTAAGTTAGTCAGTGGATGGGGAGTGAAAAGAACAAATAAGTGGGTATACTCCTGTACATGAGTAAGCATGCTTTAGAAGTTGCTTAAAAAATTAGTCATTAAATCAATCTGGTAACAGTTTCCAAACAAACAAATTAACATTTCAATAACAAAGGTTTGACAAGAACAAAAATAACATCAAGAGCCATTGAGAAAAAAAAAAACAAAACAAACCAAAAAAAGCCAGATAACCAGATGAAAGAGAATGTCTGCATTTTATTTGTTGTTTAGTAATTAATCTATGTAATTGACATCATGATTAATCTGCGAGCCACTAATATGTAATGTTCAAATGCTAAAGATACATTAATACTAGTTATACATTTCTGAATGTGACATATAAAGCTTGTTCTATAGCAATAAATTCTTGTTTTCAGATGAGAAAATTATCATAGAACCATAGAATGGTTTGGGTTGGAAGGGACCTTAAAGATCACCCAGTTCCA
>NW_009927653.1:0-76832 GCF_000696875.1 Nestor notabilis | reverse complement strand
AAAAAAAAAAACAAAACAAACCAAAAAAAGCCAGATAACCAGATGAAAGAGAATGTCTGCATTTTATTTGTTGTTTAGTAATTAATCTATGTAATTGACATCATGATTAATCTGCGAGCCACTAATATGTAATGTTCAAATGCTAAAGATACATTAATACTAGTTATACATTTCTGAATGTGACATATAAAGCTTGTTCTATAGCAATAAATTCTTGTTTTCAGATGAGAAAATTATCATAGAACCATAGAATGGTTTGGGTTGGAAGGGACCTTAAAGATCACCCAGTTCCAACCTCCCTGTCACGGGCAAGGACGCCATCCACTAGACCTTGTTGCTCAAGGCCCCATCCACCCTGGCCTTGAACACTTCCAGGGATGGGGCTGCCACAGCTTCTCTGGGCAACCTGTGCCAGTGCCTCACCACCTTCATAGCAGAGAAGATTAGAATTATATTCAGTCTGAAAGCAAAGAACACTCAAACCTACAAAATAATTTATGCACATAGAGCCTTAGTTCTTTAAACCAAACTCACATTATGGAGGCTAAGACTTGAATATAAAAATCACAAAACATTGAAAGATACTAAAATTGTGAAACTCATTTCCATTCCTAGATTTTCTAGATCAGTATCTGCCATTCGAACTCTTACATCCAGGCAGATCAAAATTGTATTTAAATGTAGTATGTACGTAAACCCAATTTAAGGACAGGAAGTCTGTTCCAAGCACTTGATGCTTCTTGGGATTAAATTATAGGACAAAAATAGAGCCAAATAAAAAAAAAAAAAAAAGAAAAGAAAAAAGAGAAGTTGGTTCTGATATCTATTTGCAAAGTTACTGTCTTTTCACCTTGTCAAGACATGAGCTAATACAATACTCGTTAATATTCGGTTACTGAAAAGTTGACAAAGCAAGGTGACAATCAGTGTCTCTAATGTGACCTTTTGTAAAAATAAAGTTTAATTTAATTTCCAAGATTTTGAAACTTGGCAAAAACTTGGTTTTTAAATCACTCAAAGGGATGATTTAAAAAAATAATAATTTTTGTTGTGGTTTTGGCTTGTTTTGGGCTTTTTTCCCCCTGCTATATAGGATTAATTAATTTGTGGTCTGCTTCAGCAAATACTCTACTACATTTTAGTGAAATCTCTGACAGGAACAAAAGTTATGTTAAAGGCTGATATTTTCTTTTAACATATATGATGTAACTTAGGTTGGAAATAAAATAAAACTATACCCCAAAACTACACACCCTAAAACATTAAAATTAAATAGAATAAGAGAATCATAAAAAATAACATCTCCACAGTTCTTCATCAATAAAGATGTTCTTTGCAATATCATTTTTCTGGGAACGTAATAGTGGGTCATAGTCACCACTGATGGCAAATTGAGTTTCTTCTTGAGGAAATTGTAAATCAAAGATCTAGAGTTCAAAGAGTTTTCATCATACTTTTGCCCAGAGACACCAATCTAAATTTGCTACTGACTGAATACTGGAAACTCCTCCAGCTGAACTGTACCTATATGACCACTTGAGCAACTGTTCATGACAAAAAATCAAAGCTTTTACAGTTTTTTTGCATGACAATACTATTTACTAAAGCTCTGGTAACTGTGTCTCTTCTAATTGTCTCTTTATGATTTTACTAAAGTAAACTCAGTAACATTGTTATTTAACATTATTTCCCCAATATCGTACACAACAAAAATTTCCTGTAAAAGACATATTTTATTCTCCTTGTTGCTGCTGGGAGATTGCTGACAGCAGAAAGAAAAACTGTTAATATTTTTCATATAGTTAGACATAGAATTCCTTCTTTCAAGTTTAAAACATTTTAAATTGAGATTAAAGGCTGCTACAACAGGTTATGCAAAAACTGGCTTTTATGTATAACATAATGACCGAAAAGGCCTGAAGAACTATGGAGCTCTATGACTTATGCAGGAAGCAAAAGGTTAAGCATTTAGCACACTACATTTTCAATAGTATCCATCAAAGCAGTTAATGGAGAGGTTTTGGTAGGAATTGCTGTTTAAATGAAAACCTCAAAACTCACAGAACAACAATTAATTTTGTTTTGCATAAAATATGCATGAAACAAATACACATTCCCTTCAAAGTATGTTAAACTGTTCCTATGCTTAACCCAGTTAAACTGGGTTTTATTAGCTGATGTTTAAAAGAACCCCACTTCTTACTCTATATCATCTGATAAATACACTTGGAAGAAAATATCAACTATCCTTGTACTTACATTAGACAGATGGGCAAGTTCTATCTCCAGGAAAGAATCTGTAGTTTTGGGCTCAGGTCGTATAGTAACAACAATGATTTTTGAATTCACAACAGTAAAATTCCTGAGGAGAAAGAAAAAAAAAAAAAAGAAGAAAAAAGTAAAAAGAAAGTTTTAACTTAATATGAGGTTAAATGAGGCTTCTTATGTTTCATTTAAAGAAGTATCTCATAGGTATTTTCCATTACTTTAGTTGACAAATATTCAGGGAGAAAATATATTTGTTTGGAAGTGGTGAAAACATTCACTCATTGCCAATCGTACTTGACACATTAAAGACTGAAGAGCAATAATGGTGGCAGAAGTGCCATTCCTTAAACTATGATTTACTAATTAGAAGGATGTATTATTGACACAAACATTCTGCCAATGTTTGAATGCATATCATTTGCTTCTCTCAACACAGACCCACTAGCTATGTTTTATGAGACAGTCATTTTTCTTCCAAAGTGCTGTGTTAGACTTTTTTCTGACTGCTAACTGTAGAATGGTGAAGATGGATGAGAGCAATGGGAGATTCTACAGTTTTGTCGATTCTGTGCTCATGAAAAAAACCTACCTGTTTCCAATGTTTTGGAAAAACATTGCATTTGGTATATGAGTGAGCAATATCACCTAAGTGCTTTTAAAAATACAATCCATAGAAGTCCCACCAAAACAATTGATTTTTTTCTCATATATGTGAGATTAGATTCGGTCTTATATTATTGTACGAGGTTACTAAAATAATACTTTTCTGTTAATTTCTATAATTCATAATCAATCTCTCTTTCCATCACCATGTTTCGTATCTACCTTTCTAGGACAGACCTAGTATTGTGAAGGTTATGCTAATACAGGCATAAAGACATGTTGACAGGATTTTCGTGTCTGAGATCCTTGCTTCTTATGACCCCATCAGGCTTAGAACAACCATCAGTTATCAGCCTGACTGTTTCTGATGATCATTACCATTTTCTTTGTATGTAGTGCTGCTTTCAACACTTTCTGATGATTGCACATAAACAAACATAAAGTCTCACAGAAAGACATATTCACAGACAGATGTTATCAAAGAAACTAGGCACTTTAGATGTAATTACAATAGATAGTATAAATTTTCTTTTGTTGTTTTTGTTATTTAATTGATTATTTTCTCTAGAGAAATGGTATTTACGAGAGCACTCCATTTTGCTGGATCACTGAAACAGGAATTGCCATGGTTACAGTAGTAGAAACTTAACTCAGTGGGCAATTCACTCAGCACAAGGAAGGAAATTATTCTTCTGGGGCAAGGTTTGAGTTCTAGGTCAATTTTACTCAGCCAAATCATATAATGGATATATAATGGAAGTGGTTTTCTATTTTACCTAATTCCTATTTCTTCCCTTTGGTTTTCGCTTTAAAATCTCACACATTGTTGACAAAAACATATCTTTCAGACTAACATTAACGTTCAGCAAACTTCCAGCGTGTTCTACAGAGGGGGAATAATGACTGTAGCTTTATGTACGTGCAGTATCTGAATTTCTATAAATGTTCTGAAGTAAGACATAATTGTTTTCTTAAAAAGAACAAAGTTCCAAATCAATACAATACTGATTAACAGATCAAAATAGGTGGAAACAGAGCTTACTAGCTAATAACAGATTTTGTCCGTTTTGGAAATTCACATAAGCTAATGTAAATACTCATATTTCAGTATTTTATCACAGTAATCTTTGTGATAGAGGAATGTCTCCTTTCTGTATCTAATTCTGGTACACTTCTGATGGTCCTATGGTGAGATCTAAAAGAGCATTTAAGGTTCCTAGATTGTAACCTTGGTATGTCAATTTTATCTCAGTCTTTTTAAAACTCTACCAATCCACTCAGGTTCTCAAGAGCTCCTACCAGATTGTTTCACCAGAAAACAAATGTAACTGGCTCTATCTCTGCGAACTGAAATCTGTGTCACTCATTGCTGTCCTGGGCTGAATACCCAGCTGCATATCTTGTATTTAACTGTTTATGTAGTCCCTGGAAGAATGCAATCTGGCAAGTATATTCAAACTCACATAGCATGTTAAGATGCCCCTGAGTTAAAGTTCAGAGCATTGTAGTCACGAGAATTTCCTTCAAAACCACCAGTGCAGTACCCTTGATGTCTTTGTTGAAGATAATTTTTTAAACAACAACTTAGTGCTGAGAACTCTTATTTAGGAATTTAAGTAGGCAGCTTACAAAACATTTCAGGAGGTAGAATATGTGGGTTTCAGTCTCCCATATTGGGAATGATACAGAATGAAAACAGCCTATCTCAGACTTCCTGGGCAAGTGTATTACCTTACAGCTTTTTAATGACAGGTGGAGAGTCACTTCACCATTACCTCCTTCATCAAAAAAATCTAAAATTTATCTTTAATGGGAAATGAACTTGTACAGAATGATACTCTGCTGACTGAAAAACACACATCAGGGTAAAATTTTGAAATTAATTACTCAAAAAATATATTAGATGCCTTGGGAACTGTGGTTGAATAAATATTTGAAGATTCAAGATGACAAAGTTTGGTAAAGGCTGTCCTAGTGTTTTTTCCAATCTGAATTAATAACTATTAATATAATAAAATTATTTTGCTAAGCTCTTTTTCTATCTGAGTATACATCTTGAGGGTATTCTTTTATAGGAGTATACATATTGATTCTGTGTGGTATGACATTCAGGTTTTCTTTTCTTCTTAGAATGACTCTCTTGATCAAGAAAAATGAACTTATGAACAAGGCATTTTGCTACCTCAAGACAACATGAAAGAAGTTGTAGTTCAATGAGTGAATGCGGTATATATTACAGAAAAATTACGGATGCTATAGCAGTAATGTTAGGCAGGAAAAGCCCATCTGAGGTACTACATCCTCAGTCCAAGAAAGCTGGCCTAAGGAAGTTTAAGGGTCTTTTTGGCTGTACAGCATCCAAAGGAGGGGGTTAGGAAATGGGCAAAGAGAACACTTCAGTGCAGCAAATTATAGCAGGAAAAGTACAATGGTTGTTTAAGTGATGTGTAGCAAAATCAATGATTCTTTATTTGTTCTTATTTTTCAAAGGAAAAAACTATCTTAGAATACGGCAATATACAGTGTATTCCTTCAGAGTGCTCACAGAGGAAATATATATAATATCTTTTAGATGAGTATTATACTGAGAATCAATTTTCTGTGAACTTAAAAATAACATAAATGTGCTCAGGGATGCAAGAGCTATTGAAATAATATTCACTTCATAGTGCTCAAAATATTCAGTATTTCAATATCTGATTTTTAAAAATCCACATAACATTACAAGAGCAGCACACTGCAGCAAAGTATATTAAGAAATAGAATTAGATGAAGTTTATTTACTTGTTCATGGAAAAAACCCAGTTATTTTATTTATATAAGGAAGAATAAATTACTTTCCCCTAGCCTCTCGTTTAAACAATACTGGCAAAATTATTAGAATATTACGAATGTACCTCTAGGATTAAACGCATTGTCCAAAAAGTTCTATATTAATGAAATTGCCAAATTCTCATCTCACACTGTGTTTACAAGGCTTACTTTTAACAGACTTTATGCCAGTAAAAACAAGAGAAATCAAACCCAAATGCTAAAGTGCAGCTAATTTTAGAGTTTGTGAAATCTATTGTGTAGGCTGTCCTGGATAATGAAATCCTTGTTTTACTCACAGAACACCTGTGATGTATCAGATGGGGATTTGAAAGATTTTCCCAAAAGATATACTGAGATATTTTTTATTTATTTGTTTGTTTATTTTAAACAAAGAAGTTCCTTGGAATGAAGCAGAAGCTTGCATACCTTCTAGTGCTGATATTGAGGGATGTACAGGAATGTGTGTGACCATTGTTCTTCTGAGAACTACAGTCACATACTTACTTTACTTTCGCTTTAATTCCTGTAAAGCCAGGGACTGAAATCACATGGGAAGTGCTAGAGCTTTCTAGATATTTTACTACAGCCAGTAAAAATCACCTCTTTTACCAGGTTAAGATGTAAATGACACGGCCTTTGAACACAAACATGAGCTAATTTTACTGATTTTACCTTGATTTATTGTTTTGTTTATCTTTATTGCCATCATTAACATCTTTTGTCAACTGTCATTTTATTTAAAACAGCACCACATAAGATACTTACCCGGAATGATTTCTGAATTCCTACGTTGTGCATAGCTACCACGCTTCTAGACATCATTTAAAAACTAAATGATGTTGCCTGCCTTCACATTCTACAGTGTTTGCTCCATACACAATGCTACTGAGGTAAAGCGTTTCACTATGTTCAGCACTAATATGGTTATCATGATAGTGTTTATTACAGTTAAATAAGATTAGTACAAATTGTAATTAATATAAACCCATGTAAGATGATAGTTTTTCAATGCAAAATGTAAGGAAACAAAAATAAAACTTCTACCAACTCAGTGGGATATACAGAAACCTTCACTTCATTCATATCCCTGAACGACTGTAAAATAATAAACCACTCCATTGCAGTTCTAATTTTTGAAGAGTATAATAGCTCAACAAATTCAGCACTAACCACAGTTGCAGCTTTTTTCCAATTCAGAATTCCACCTGAACGAACATTTAAAATTATTTGAATGCATAAAAATGCATTCTATAGCAGTTAATACAGAATCATAGAATGGTTGGAAAGAATCTTAAGATCATCTAGTTCCAACACACCTACCATGGGCAGGGACACCACCCACTAGAACAGGTTGCTCAAAGCCCCATCCAACTTGGCCTTGAACACTTCCAGGGAAGGGGTATCCACTGGGCAACCTGTTCCAATCCCTAACCACCCTGAAAGCAAAAATTTCTTCCTTATATCTAACCTAAATCTCCTCTGTTGAAGTTTGAAGCCATTACCCCCTTTGCTATCACTACAGTCCCTACCTTCATTAGTGACATGGACAGTGGGATCAAGTTCATCCTCAGCAAATTTGCAGAGGACACCAACCTCAGTGGTGAAGTTGCTATGCTAGAAGAAAGGGGTACCACCCAGAGGGACCTTGACAGGCTTGAGGAGGGGCCCATACAGACCTCTTAAAGTTCAAAAAGGCCAAGTGCAAAGCTGAAGCAATCCCTAATATCAATACAGGCTGGGAGATGAAGAGATTGGTAACAGCCCTGTGGAGAAGGACTTGAGGATGCTGAAAAGTTGGCATGAGCTGGCAGTGTGCACTTGCAGCCCAGAAGGCCAACCATATCTTGGATTGCATCAAAACAAGTGGAACAAGCAGATCTAGGGAGGTGATTCTCCCCCTCTATTCTGCTTTTGAGAGATCCCACTTGGAGTACTACATCCAGCTCTGGAGTCATCAGCACAGGAAAGACATGGAACTGTTGGAGTGGGTCCAAAAGGAGGGCCACAAAAATTATCAGAGGCTGAGAGAGTTGGGGTTGTTCAGACTGGAGAAGATAAAGCTCCAGAAAGACCTTATTGCAGCCTTTCAATATATAAAGGGGTCTTATAAGAAAGATTGAGAGAGATTTTTTTACTAAAGCCTGTAATAATAGGACAAGGTGCAATGGTTTTAAACTGAAGAAGGTAGATTTAGATCAATTATAAGGAAGACATTTTTTACAATGGGGGTGGTGCAACACTGGCACAGGTTGCCCGGAGAAGCTGTGGATGTCTTATCCCTGGAAATGTTCAAGATCAGGTTGGATGCAGCTTTGAGCAACCTGGTGTAGTGGAAGGTGTCCTTGCCCATGACAGGGGGATGGAACTAGGTGATCTTTGAAGGTCCCTGTCAACCCATACTGTTCAATGATTCAATGATTCTATAAAAAGTTTGATATTGTGCCACCTTTGAGGTACTATTTTAAAGGCATGAGATCAAATTTTCAGCATTACTGCCATAAGCAAAGAAATCCAACATTATACATTTCCTGAGGAAGTAAAAGATGTAAGCTGTACCAGTTTCAGTATAACATCATTATAAATATTAAAGAAGTGCAGAGAATTACTGAGGCACTGTAATCTAAATGAAGAGGCTAGAGGTACCTGAGAATATGTGTTATATTTTTGTATCACAGATTAATAACGACTTTTATTCCTTATTCACATACATAAGAGAAAGTAATAGTGCTTGTTTCCTTTTCTTGGGCAGCTGAGAATTGGATTCAAATAATACTGAACATATTCAGAGGCAAAGCGGGATATCCTAGTATTTGAATTTCTAGACTTCATTTGTGAACGGGTATACATATATTATTAGACCATTCTGCTTCAGCAGCTCATAAAACCTGCCTGTGAACTGAATTGTACAGTAAAATAGCCAAATCTATGGTGTAAATCAGTAAGCAGCTGAAAGTAGAACAGATTAAAGCAAAACATTGGGAAACTGAGATGCACTTTCTCATAGTACACAGTACTTAAGGTGCTGTACTTTTATGTTTCTGTTCTGCCCCTACTCCTGCTACTTAGGCTGCTATTGATTTTAGGGAAAATCTAGTAAGCAATCTGCAATTTTCACTTTTGTAAAGGATGAAATAAATCCCCTAAAAGGCTTTTAATATAAGCAAATATACAGCATTCAAGGTTCTGTAATTTAAAACTATTGACCTGTGAGAGCGGAAAAGGCATGATCATCACCTGTCCATTACAATATAAAGATCTGAAAGGCACACAGGCACCTCAATGCTTTCCAAGGATTGGCAGATTAGCTCTAAGGTCTGCGGAAAAAGACTGACTACAATAGTGTTCTGGTTAAACCATGACAAATAGCCATTTGGATCTGTTTCTTTGAATACAGAAGAAAAGAAGAAAAAAATACCTCTCACAAACATCTCTTCCTTCCTGACTAATTTCAGGAAGTGGCATAACAACTGGAAAGTGCTTAGTGACATTTCAGAAGTGGATCATGCCTTAAGAATATACAGCTCTCACCAGCACTTCCCAGGCTTCCTAGTGTCCTGCCAGGACAGAACTGTTTGAATTGTGCTCCCTCTCAGACAGATTTCTGACTCCGACATTGAAGCTACTCATTGTAAAGTGCATTGAACTTTACTGAGAAGTATTTTTTGTTTGTTTTGTTTGTTTGTTCATTTGTTTGTTTTCTGAGGACTGAGTCTTTTTTGTTTTCAAATGGATTTTGGCAAAACCCTGTTTTTTAGTGTCCTTTGTTTCAAATCCTGAAGTTTTGGTTAAACAAAGGAGAGAAATGTGATTTGATGGTTTTGTAATTACCACCATTTTTAATTATTGTGAATTCATTAGCAGCTATTGTGACATCATCTGCATCATTTCTTTTACCATAAAAGGACGTTAGTAGACAAGTGTATGAACTCATGTGAAATAAGAGAGTATTAATGGATTATGAAATGATCTTAACCAGTAATTTGAGGAAATTTTCTGTTATCAAGTACAGAAAGGAAGAAGTGAAACAAAGGACCCACCTATTTCCTTATGCATGTGTACGGCCCTCATAACTGACATAGCACAGGTGTTCAGCCACATGCATGTCTTGTTTCTAAAATCGATCCTCTCAATGGCTCTGCTGTGCCTTCTGAATACAACTTGCACTGAAAAAGTACTTGTAAAACTACTACTAGAGACTTCTGTAGATGTGGGTTGACAACTAAAGTTGTCTGCACAGGTTATATTACTAGATCACTTGTACTAATTGGACAAACAGTAGTTTGAAGCACAAGTATAAGTAGCCTGAGCATTAACGTAAATCAGCAGGCAAACATTTAACCAAACATTTCTGTAATTAAGCTTAATATAGATTACACAAAATAAAAACTAAGCTAATTTGATAAAAAGACTATTTCCATCATAAAAATGACCAAGCATGCAGGAAAGACAAAAAAAATATACATATAAAATTAAATAATAGAAAAAACCCCAAACAATACCCATATGGACTGTCTTAGTTGTCTGCTTTCAACCCAACATGTAGTGTGGTTATGATTCCAAAATACTTTAATTCATATTGTATTTATGAAATTTCTTACCTCAAAGTGGGCAAAATGAGTTCTAAATTTTTATATAGCACTGCTCCAAGTACAAATACAGTTGATTCATCTAGTTCTGGAAAGAGTAAGGAAGAAAAGATTTTAAACTCTCTTTTCCAAGCCTTCATCAGCATAAAAAACTGTGAAGAACATTTATCTTTCTAATAGAAATTTTATTTTAAATAAACCATCATCATTCTGAATTATATTCTGAAAGTCTGTCATAAAGATGTAACTGTCAGGAATATATCAAAAGATTTAGACCACTGAAAATCAAATTTTCAGAAAATCCATCATCGTGTACTGAAGTCCATGCTAATTCAGTAACTAAGTATCCTTCAAGACTGTCTTTAGAGTTCAATGCCTAGCAAGTAATATTCTCTAATGTCAGAGATCAACACTGCAACAGTATTTTAAGTTGTATCTGAAGCCAGGGTAATTTGCCTGCTGAGCATCCTTTGGTAGAAGTTAGGTGACCTGTTGGAATATATCAGTCTGTTGCAGTGAAGCAGCTTCAGGGCATTCAGCAGAGCTGCACTTCAAGTCACCTCATGCCATCACAGGTACATTCTTGTGCATAGGATTTCTTTCGAAGATGGATAAAATTACTTCTGTATCATTCAGTGGTCCTATGAGACAAAGATTTTGAGCTCCCTTGTTAAAGCTAACACAAAATCAACATGCTGATATGCTTTTTTACCTGTTGACATAGGGGTGAAGATATTTTTTGGAATGACAACCCTGTCTTCTGAGTTTCGTGCCCAATCAACCATTCCTTTTCTTCCTTTCATGGGGAAATTTATGTCAGTTAAAACAGATGCAGCTGGAAGCTTCTGAATGCTAGCCACTAGTAAGAGAAATCACAAAATGAAACAAAATTGTGTTGCATACTTTAAAGCATGATATGATGATAACAGTACAGCAATAACAAAAATGTTTAACGATACCTTTGAAGTAAAGCAGGAATTTACAGGACACTAACTAACAGAAAGTGTAGTCTTCTCCATATTTTGCAGTTCAGCTATGGATTAATTGTGTAGCATCAACTGTATCATTTGTAAGCCAGATTCTGATCAAGTTTCTTAACAGGGGTTGTTGAATGTTCTGTTTTATACCTTGAAATTTGTACATAAGACATCATTGTGTCTTCAGAGCAAATTTTAAAATGATCAAATGTGACAATGAAAGGAAGAGGATGCTGCAAATTGCTTTGGGAATCATAATGCTAGATGCAGGCTAATGAAGCAATAACAGAGCTTTTATCCCCTATACAGACACAATTTCAAGATAGACCCATTAAGGAGATTCACATATTAAAAGACCTCATTGTTTCCATGCAAATGAGAGTAATATGGAATAGCACTTGATTTCTTTTCCTTGAGAGAATAATCCCTATTCTGAATTCTTAATTATATTTTTTCCATCCCAAAAAAAACCCAAGCAACCAAGCCCCCAAACAACATCACTTATCTCTGTAATAGGTATAGAAAGACAGAAGTAGGTATCATGGGCAGTTTGGAATTTTGTTTACTCACTCTCGTTTTCTCTCTGTTTTCTAATTCAACTATTATCTGGAAATAAGTTTCAGCTTTGCTGTAAAATCTAAGTATGACTCCATGGCAACGCTGTCAGTGTCTACTAAGACTAAAACTACTTCTGAGTTAACTGACAGGGCTGCAAGTGTTTATGTACACTCAGAGAGATGACAAACAACACACCTGAAGCACTAGCTCTGTTTTTAATGTAAGCCATGTTGATAGCCATTTCCTGTGCAATGCTCTTCCTAATCAGTTTATGAAGAGGCTAATGTAGTTAGAAGAGTTTGGGCATTAGGACTATACTTTGATCTGCCTAACAATTCCACTGTAAGGACTTTGCAAGGGGGTTAAATATAAAGACAATAGGGGACACCTGTAAAAGTAATCAGAACAGCAAAATTAAAGTAGAAAACCATTACGTATTTCATCAGTGAATTTTATTTGAAAGGAAACTGTAATTCAAATCTAAGTGAAGAGGAAAATTAAGAGGTTAACAATATTAACTATACAAATGTATTTGTTGATAACTGACTCTTAATTTCAAATTAGACTGGTTATGTATTATAGAATCACATTAGTGAGGTAGTACATCAGGTTGTTTCAGGCTTTCCATTATAAAACTATCATCAGGACTTTACAATGCTAGTTATAATCCCCTCTGGGATGGAACTGGCAAATACATTCCCAGCCCTAAAGGAATGATTAGTCTTGTGAATCTTCAGGTAGTGTGTGGAGGGAGAAGAGTTCAGGTGTTTCAAAATTACTGGGGCATAAAATGGATTGTGTGTTTTCACATGTAATCAATGGTTACACAGAATATATTACATTGTAAAAACTGATTTTTCCCCCCATAGTTTTTAAAATATAAGAATAATTTTATTTTACTTATTTGCCACGTAAATAAAATTAAACCCACAGTTATTCAGTTTTCAAAATTAAATATAACTTATATAAGACGGTATTGGGGTTTTTTATTTGCACAGTATGTGTGTGTCTGTCTGTCTGTCTGTCTCTCTATCTAATTAGCAAGTAGAGCCTTAATATTTCATTCACCTTTCAGATGACAGTTCCCTTTGCTGAAATAGGAAATCAGCGTTATTCAATGGAATTCAGTCTCCAAAACAGAAAACATTGGATAAATGGTGAAGGTCTAGGATAGTATGTCCCCATATTCTGCTTGTCTCTGTATTTTAAATTGGACCATTCATCACGGTATCTAAGCAGTGCTTAGAACCAAAGATTCCAAAATATTTTTTAATATTTAAGTGATACAAAACCTAAACATAAAACCTAAAAATTTGGCTTATGGCTTCTATGCAATAAAAATATTTATGTTCTGTTTACAGTTGGACTCAATGATTTCAAAGGTAATCTCCAACCTAATGATTCTATGATCCTATATATTCCCAGTCAAGTTCAGACAAGTTTTTCTTCTACTCACAATCAAATGGAAGTGTCTTTATTTAATTTCACAGAAGATGCAACCTCAACATCCTAGAGATTTTGGATCTCTGCATAGACAGGGACAGTGTACAGCCCACATACACCAATAATTGAAACAGATTTGCCAAAATGTCCTGCAAAGTCTGCCTCTTACTGAGCCACACAGATTATTAGACCCCTTTTTAGCCATGTTGCTGAATGATTCCAAGACAATGTCCCTACTAATTTCCATCATGGCACTGATGGTTGAAAGTATAAGATAATTTAATGGAATCTGACTGGAGGCAACTAGTTGAGTCTGTCAACATGGCCAGGTAGATACATGAAACAGTTCCCATCTCTTCACCTTTTCAGTGCCACTGTGAACTGTATTTTATTTTTTTAAAGAAGTCAATATTCTTATAAAATATTACTCTACAATTCATTTCAATGAAACCTTAGAGCATGACCAGCTGTATCTCCAAGGTGAAATGTGGCTTTGCTGTTTTTTGACTCAATTTTAATCTGCAGCATGAAATAATTATTTATTGTGAGCAGGAAAATCAACAGGCCTGTTAGAGGGTAATGTATAATTCAGGTGCTGGGTCAGAAACTCAGGTTTTTCTCACAAGTCAGAAGCTCAAGTTTAGACTTCTTATACATAGTAAGACAGAATGACATTATTCACTTTGTACCTTGTTGTGTTCTTTTAACATTAGGTGTGTATTTGAAAACAATGCTCCAAGTATGGGAACCAAAAGTTTTGCTTGTTTATGCACACATAGAAGTTGCATAATACTGAAGAAACAGTTAATGGGAATATTAATGAGATTGTAAAGTGGAAAAAAGATGAATAAAGAGAAGAAAAACTAAAATGAAAATTATGTAAACAGAAGTTGAAGAAAATCTCCATGTGTCGTTTTAAACCAAGGAACTTTAAAACTTTAAACTTCCCATATACACCAGACACAGCATGTCTTAATTGTCTCAGATAAAAATATATTTGAGTTATTGCTGTAATGTATTAATCTGTTTTAATCTAACTTGGACTTTCTATGCTGAAGACATAATAGTGACAAGTAACCAGATTGGTCACTCCTCAGATCATTCTTACAGGTTGTATATACCCTGCTGTAGACAAAATTAATTAAAACTTTTCCATTATGGAAAATTCTTATTCTTATTTTTATTTACCTGTATTATGGGAATTCCTATAATATTCTAGATATTGGAAAAAAAAAAAAAAGGCTGAGCTTGCATTAATTTGGAAAAAGTATTTGGTTTTGACTTAACCTGCATGAAACAGAACTGTAAAAGCCATCTAGAAGGCTTAGGCAGGAAAAAACCTCAGAGATAGGAAGTTTGAATGTAGAGAAATATATTTAGAGTGCAGAATATATTGCATTTTTTCATTTTCTGGGCAGCCTCTCTTGTTGCGGCTCCTATATACTTTTAATTACAATTTTAATGAGATTCCCAAAAGTTTAAACTTGCTGGAACACAGGAGAAAAGGTCCTTATTTTTAGAATGATTCAAGCATTCTTTTGATGCACATTGGCATAAATTGCAAGGCAATGGTTCAATTACACATGAGAATACATATATATTTGGTGACTCCATAATAATTATCGATCCAGAAAAATCTATTTAAGTAGTCTGGTCTAATCAATATAGTGATTGCTTTGACCTCTAATGGATTCATTTTAATATCCTTTACAAATACATCTCATTTTCCCTTTATTTCATTTTCATGCTGCAGTTGCAGACAACCTGTTCAGTACTTCTCTGTTGAAAATTTCATAATTGGTAACTACTAACTCTTCTTACTTACAGAGTAAAATAAACTATCTTTGGAACTAATTATCTCTAAATTCACAGAAATGAAGAATTTTCCATGACTAACGAAATGAGCTGATTACACTCCACAATATGTGAATGATATCTGAAGCATCAGAAATGTGGTTAATTTATGTGTCAAAAAAGTTTTGAGGGAAATAAAAATTGCATAGTTCTTGTGTGCTAGCCCTTGTAGATCATGACCTAGAACAGAAAAGCTGAAATGTATTGCTATGATCCCTATAACCCTGCATGAGTTATAAGCTGCTTAGTGCAACTTTCAGTTGCTCTCTGGCTGATCTGGGTTGCTAAATAATAAAAACTAAAGCAACAAAGAAATGGCATGAATCATCTTCCCCTTCTCTTTACTATCCACCCATTAGCCTCATGTGTTCAACAAAAACTGGTAACACTTCAGATTCAACCCTTTGAATAATATTAATCACTTTAGAACAGGAAATCAGATTCACTGAAAGGTATGACAAAAAAATGACTGCGTGTTTGCTCATGGGCTAAATACAACTTCAGCTCTCACAGTAGAGATTTAGGTTTCAAAATTATAACACAAGCCAAATTAAACAGTTGATCTCTTTCCTTTATCAAAGACTGAACCAAAATCTTCAGAAAAGATGCTCAAAATACAAGTCTGAATTCTGTAGCATTCATGTATTTACAACAGAGGCCACAACACTAGTTCTGGGATTTTTATCATCACAGTAACTACATTGGTCCCTAGTTTACAATTATTTATGATACAGATGAATGGGAATTAATTGTTTTCAAAGGCATCAGTGCCTGGACTGAATTGGAAAACCAAATACAGAAATGTATGGAACTAGCATAAGATGTCAACTTCTGTTTAATCCTCCCTGTCAGAGCAGGAAAGTAGAGCTCTGAATTTGATTGCATTTTAGTCAACAGACAAAAGACAGTGGTGATGCATATTATTAGCATCATTTGCTTTTTTCCTGTCTTATTTTGACTTGTCCATTGACAGCATACTAGATATATATTATTCAGCATTTAGTAAACTTGAGTTAATCACATGACAGTTTTGATTTTTCAGACAGTGGATATTATAACGACCTTCTAGAACAGCTACTGCTACACTTATTTCTGGGTAAAATAGTGATGATTAGAACTGCCAGGATATGTTCAGAATAAAGAATATTAAAAGATTTTTGTTAAAATTCAAAATACTGTGTATTTCTGCAAACATCTCTCTTAAGAACACCCATTTAGAATCATATTTATACAATATAGAATTATTCAATCAACCCTAAATGTAAAACCTTTGTTTTTTTACAGAATGAATAAGTTTATTTAAGTCAGATCATGTTCAATGCACAGGGCACAAAGTCTTGCCTGACTCATCATTAAAAAGCCACATAAACATATTGAAGATGACATTCATAACAGATTTGCTCTAGCCACTTTAAACACAAACTGCAACAAACACAAATGGTGAAACTCCTTTTTAAAGGAGACGATTTTATGGATTTCTAGATTTGCTACAGAACTCTGCATCTGAACAGGCCTTTAAAATCCTCTCAGTACAAAGATAAATCCACCTCTTACCATCCACAGATTACGTGTAGCAGAAGGACTGTGGTGAAGTGACATCCTCTTATATAAACATAAGAAAACTAAGCAGGTAGCTTTCCTCTGCAAATAATACTTATCACCCCACAGTGATCCAACAGCAAACAATGGCCAAAACGCTCCCACTAATTCATATGGCAGTTGTACTACTTCTTATGACTTCCAACACAGAAATTATGTCTTCTTAAATTAGAACCTTGTTAGCCTGGTTCTTCACTGGCAGACAAGAAAGGGATGTTCCTAGAACCCTTCTGTGCCCTTCCATCCCTGAAGTTCATCAGCCCATAGCAGCAACTCTCTGACTATTCAAGCTTTGGGCAGCAAGACACAATACTGATATAGGCAGAAGTAGAAATAAACATTTCATAGATATTTTCACTAGTCAGGCATGACTTATGTATGAGTCCTTCCTTTAGTATCAAGCAAACTGTGCCTTAAATGGGCTTGCTGTTTGAAGGATAAGAATAATGCTTTAAGTTAATCAACCTACCTTAACAGTGATGTCTGAATATTTCCCTTCTGTATTCCATAGGCAATGGAATAGCTAAGAGAGATAGCTGTTACCCTTTTTACTGTAAAATAATACATTTATCTGTGATAAGCACCTTAGGGAATGAGTGAACTAATTTCTACTTCGAGCTTGCAAACCACTGCAATTCTTTAAATGGTGCAAAGAATAAGTAAACACACAAGCAGTCACATAACTGTATGATGTCTGAATATGCCCCCAAAAGCCTGTAACAAATGCCAGCAATATGCTACTCTATCAATAATATGACCAGTATAATATTTAGGATGAGTTAGAAAGCAGCATGGCTTCAGGCAATGATCAGGGTGCATTTAATAAACACTCAGATCTTTTCTGCTACTTACATAAATTTTAAAAAAGTAAACTCATATGCAGCAGGCAAGCGTTTCCCTTTGATTCTCTGTACTTTTGTTGGTCGGTACCAAATTCTGTATTTAAGAAACAACTCAGGAATATATTAATTATGAAGATTCATGAAATATCACATATGCTTATGCATTCTCATAAGTGGTTCCTGATTGTACATATGTTATAATAAAAAATCTAAGTAATAAAATTGAAACAGCTTAAGCATAAGATTAGAATTCATTGTTTTCCCAAACCTTTCCTTATTACAGGCATGGAAATAAAAATGTAAAATAAAACACTAAAGCATTAAGAATTGTTGTTATGGACAATAAAAGCTTTCTTAAAAATAAAACACCAACAAAAAAAGATTATGGAAGCTACTAAAGTTTATTCCTTGAGAAAGAGTTAGTGTACAGAAATGCATCATATAATATAATCATACATTTTTTTCATGTTCTAGATGCTACTTCTGCATGTGTTCCTAGGTGAAAAAAAATAATAATCTTAGCATTTTTATAATTTTTAGTCATTGTTACTATTTACTTATTATTAATGCATACTGTAAGATGAATATGGCTATTTGCAGCTCTTCAATGTGGAAATTAAAATTTTAAATTTTAAAATCTGACTCACAATTTTGAAGAAATCTCTACTAAACTAGTGAAAATATAAACAATCTTCTTCTGAGAAGTCAGAAGAAAATGTGGTATCATGATGAATAGGATGCTTCCTGAAATACATGGTTATTCAGAAAAATGTTGTAAATAAAACATGGTAGGAAGCTGTATTTCATTAACTAGAAGACAACTCCATCTTCTAGGAATTATACTGAAGAAGAAGAACACATGAAGAGCCAAAGAGACCTGGAACCTCATCCAAGGTACTTTGTGTTTCTGAAACAGCTTTATTTTTTTCCATTCCTTTTTATTATTACTGTGCATTCATGCTACTAAGACTAAGGTTTCCCTTAGCAACTTTTGCCTTGTCACAAAGCCCTCCTCAAGGAAAAGAAAGACTCAGCATAAAGCAAGACATAAGATGGAGGTTGTTGCAGAAGGTAGAATGAGCTGGCATTTAGTGCATGACTTTTAATGTTACAGAGATAAAGGTGAAAATCATGATAATACTGAGGGGTCAAGGTAACCTGCAACACTATTTTAGATTGACTACACAGGAAAGGCACAGAAACCAAGCATTTTTTGATCATTAAGGTGACTGGAGAAAGTGTCTATGCTGGTGATTTTAGCTGGTAACAAGAGAAGGAGTGAAGGTAATGTTAAGATAGTGAGCTCAGAGGGTGGGAATGATGATGGAGCTGTCATCAGAATAAAAGAGAGAAGAAAAACTGAAAGAGCTCATTTATATGTTTATCTATCAGGCTTTCTGATGATTAGATATCCAATAAGAACTATTAAAAAGTTAGACAGAGGAGAAGAGATCAGTAAAGGGGCATAGAGACATTAAAATCACTAGCACGGAATTTATAAAAATATTCTCTCAACCTCGCATTGCCTGGGGAGATGAAAAGCAGAGGTAGAATAATTGCTTCCCAGAAGTAGTAAATTGAAGCAAAGGGAAGATGGCCATTGTATTACCTCTAGGAGAATGACAACTAAATCCTACAATTCAGAAATCTAGAAAGATGTGAACAAAGTTATGTAGGATATTGAAAGGTGATATAAGAAGTGAATTCTCAGGCATAGAGATAGAAGATTTGATGTATAAAAGCAACACACAGAGGAAACAAAGCATGTGAATTGATATATGTTTCTAATTACAGCTTTTAGTGGCGGAGTAGAAACAGATCTCTTATATTTTATTACTGGACATCTTTTTTGATCATACAAAATGGCACCTTGAAGAACTTTCAGAAACAACTATGAGCAAATCAAAACCGAGAGAAATCTGGCATAGAATCTCAGAACATTAATATTATGAAAGTGGTTAGTGAATCCTAAAAAGTAGAGCCTCATTAAATGCCACATCCTGCAAAGCAGTAGATATGGAGGAAATGCTTGCAAGTGGCCCTTGTTTTCACAGCAATTTGCCAGGCATGTACAAATTTATCCACATGCCTTCCCAGAACTGTTCCAATCAGAGCATCTCAGTGCTTTCTTTATATTTCCACTCCATTAAGACAGAAATTAGAGCAGCAGGTAAGATCCCTAAACAGCTCAAGCCTGTAGCTATGTTTACTGACCAGACTGGTCCCCTCATTAAAAGCATCTGCAGTTGCTTTCTTCTTTAAAACCTGATCAAGGCAGAGAAAGCACTACTGCCTAACACTGCCTGTTAGACTACTGAACTAATGTTTTGAGCACTTGAACTAGGAAGATCTGCATGCAAGATCTTCAGAGGTCTCCCTCTGAAGAGGAGATCCCCATCTGAAGGCATGATAAACCATACCGTCCTCACCTTGGACGATGGTATCTACTAAGATTCAAGGCTATCACCATTCAAAACCTGAGCTATCTAGGAGGGAAGGAGTACCAAAACTGTATTTGAATACTAATTTGACAACAGGCAAAATACATAAGCCAAGGGTTCAGAAGAAAGATAGGTTTGCTTAATTCATTTCAGATAACCGAGGGATGTCTCAAATCAGTGCTTCGCTAAATTATTGACTCCGCTAATGTAGGAGACAGAAAGAAGTCATATTAACACTTCCTGGTCAGCATGAAATTAATTCTCTAGTATATATCTTCCATTTTGAGTTTTGTATTCAATCTTGAGACTAAACTGTTGTAAGCCAGTGCACCCCCATCACACACACACCTCTACAGCTTTAGCTGCCCATGCTCAATATAGGCTCCAATACAATGTGACTTTGTAACTTAGATCAGACTAGTGTCAAAAGAGCTGTGAAAGGTGGGGGTCTGTGCCCCTTCACTCAGGAGCTACACTTAATCTGAAGCAGCTGTGACTGTGCATGGCCATGCATTGTAATTGTCTGAGCTATGATCTGTGGATTTGGTGCCAAGGTCAAGGACCTGCCTTATCACTATGGGCTTGCGTGGAGACCAGATCCTCGCCATGATGCTGTGACTTGACTTCCTGGCTTGACCTCAGATCTGACTCATCACTATGGGCTTGTCTGGTGATCTGGGATATTAGCTGGGCCTAGTTACCATCACAAACCTTCTCTGCTCTTCTTTTTTGCGTTCTGTGGAACCTCATCTTTGCCAGCAAGTCCACTGTGCATACCCTACCATCTCTTGTTTTCCTTCACAAGGAAGGGAAACTTTCGGTGCTTCTCCCTGAACCTAGCACCTGATAAGCAGGTGCTGCGATGTCTACATGGTAAATACCTTCAAGACAGGCTTGAGCAAAGTCATACTGAAAATCTGAAACAGAACTGTTAGAAACACAGGTCTCCTGTGTCCCTGTTTCATGTTCAAGCCATGAGTCTAACCTTCCTCACAGGAATTCATAAGTAGGTCTTTGTTTTCTGGAGGCATGTCTAATTCATCTTGAATGTTCTCCATGGAGGAGATAAAGTGGATTAAGATTTGTTTAAGGGATTGTAAAAAGTTGTCCTGGGATACTGTGAAATCTATTTGTCAGGATAATGCACACATGCTTTATTTAGATTGTTTACATCGTGCTTGGCAGAACAAAAATTCAGTACCTCAGTGGGACATATAGACAGTATCCAATATAAGTAGTAAGTAATACTAATTAGACTGAGTTTGATTTACTTGTTAACATTGTTGAATTCTAAATTAACTTTAATAACTCAGGAGAAATATCTCAGAGTTATTATAGTCATTTCAATAAAACAACTGCACAATGAGGAGATGCTTTAAAAAAACATCTAGCTAGAAAATTTGGCCTATAAAAAATGACAGAACTTGCTTATTATGAGCTGTTATAACACAATCACATGAATCACTATGGCACATGGACCTTGTGCTTAGCTCTTGTTATACAATTCTGGTCATCCCAACTCCTGTACCCCCTGCTTTTTCCCTCCCACTCCCTCCAAATGAGAGGCCCTTCATGTTTATCAAAATTACAGGAAGAGGATTCAAAAAGATCCAAGTAGTTAAGAAAGGAATGAAAACTAGGAGTCAGCTAGTCAACTGAAAAAATGTTATACCATTCCTCTTTCCTTTGTCTGAATTCAGTTACCTTACATGTCCATTAACTTTAAGTATGTTTGACAGAGAAAGATAAAAATTAGGGTTGCTTGCATTGCCTTCTCAGGGTTTTAAAAAGGTCATCTGAATTTTGTATATATTGCATAGTGAACTTAAACAGAACTTTAGGAATACTGGAGTAACCCTTGCCAGTAACTGAATTCATAAAATGCAAGCACATTATTTAGAATTCACTGCCAAAGCCAATCAGAATCTGGTCAAAATATTTAACTCGAGATATAACATAGCACTTTACCTGCAGCAGATAGGCTTCTAATTCTTAAAAAAATCTATCTGCATTCAGGCCAACTTTGCAGATGTCTTTACAGTGCCTTCACTTTTGTTTTTCACACGCAATAGAGAACAAACATGTTGGACAGCTAATCTGTAGAAACCACTGTGAATAAGAAAACATCTCTGGTTTTCCTGAGGCATAACAGATGCCATCAAAAGGAGCCATCACCATGCCTGGCTCTAAAATATTTGCAATACTAATGTATACACCTGGTATGACTCTGCTGTCTCTTTGGCACTACATCCAATCTGCAAACTATTTTCTGCTACAGTTATTCCAACAGAAATTTTAGTTTTATTGCTATTGTTATTTCTTTAATTTCTTATGGTGTTCATCACAGTGTGCTTATGAAATATGAATTCAGAATAGGAGTCCCCCAAATCGAAACTATATTGCTTTGGCTAAATATCCTTTATTTCCTGGAAATATTGCCTGTAGGTCAAAGCTCTGTAAGGTTAAAATCTGATTCTACAATGTGCAATACTCCAGAAAACTCAATTATATCTATGATATAAAGTGGGAAGAGTTTACTCTAGACTGCTTGTGCATGTTATTTCACAATAAAAAAACCATGGTGAATTCTTTTGAAATGGAATATTTCAAATGTGAGATAGCGAAATAGGAAGCAGTGGTGGATTTTCTGTTTTCTACCGAACTCAGTTTTTGGGAACCAACACCACAACACAACTGCTTTAATTAATTTCTCATACCTGAACGCACTATCACAAATTGATTGAATTTACATACCAGAGAAGCTAGTAATTTGCTGACAAATTCTGTTTGAAAATAATCTATACTTTTACTTTTGCAAAATCATTCAGCATCATGTATTCTATACCCAAGTCTAGCTGTGCTGTTATTGCCATGCCATATTTGAGATAACTGTCATTATCTCCACAGTTAGATCTAGGACATAGCCCGAAAAAAAAAAAAAATTCTTACCTTCCAATAGCATCTGATCACTTACAAATTAAAATCCACAGTCAAGGTGGTTTTCCTAGCTCAAATCATACCTTAGAGAACTGGACAATCAAAAAGTGCCATTTTATATTATCATTTTTCCCCACCATAGTCCAATTACAGCGTTGTTACCCAACAAACAGTATTTTACAGGATGCTGGGCAGAAATTGCTTGCTTTTTATTTTTTTCCTCTTTAGCTTTTTCCCCTCTCTGTTCTGAGTAGTTTTTACAGTGCTATTACTTTTATAGAATATTTTTGATGTACTAAATAGGTTTTCTGTCCTTACTCCCAAAACATCTAAATGGTGCATTATTGGAAACCAAACTAACTGCACTCTGGTGGCAAACATTCATAACAAAATTTCTAAACTGAATGAAAGCAGAACAAAGCTAAGGGTCAGTGTAAGGATGCTCAGTTATGTAATTATATTTCAAAGCAGTAACTTTTTTGCAGAAGCACAGATATGGACAGCAAAATCCATACCTATCTTGATATGAACTGTGGTTATTAATTAAATCTTGAAAATTTAAACATTTGAGATCTACAGTTACACCGTGTTTATTGCAAAGGGACATTTGAATGATAATGGAGCATTTTCAAAGAGTGCTCAATGTCACCACTCAGCAAACGAGACTTTCAGTGCATGTGCTGAGACAACATTCTGGTTGTAATGCTTGCAGCAAGAAATTAATTGGACATAGAAGAAATTTTTTCCCCAAACTCTCACCTACATTCATGTAAACATTAAAAATAGAACTGATGAGAATTTGGCACAAGCAACATAAGAAGTAAAATCAGTTAAGTGAAGCAGCTAGTTTAATCATATAAATAGGAATAAGCAAATTTTATTATGCAACAGAGGTATATAAGACTGGAAATCATATAAAATAGGAGAAGAGGGGGACAGAACCCCTTAAAACCTGCAAGTATGTTTTAATAAGTAATTACTTGGGCTTTTTAATAATGAACTAGTATGTTTAGGTTATGTTCCTGGAATTCTTGTATTATGCCTTTCTTCAGGCTTAGTTCTTTCTGCCACAGATTAAATTCCTCGGCCCAAATGATTAAATTGAGAACAAATACGTTTCACTGGAACAGCATCTTAGCCCTGCTTTTCTTACATTCCTGAGAAAACCCTAGCCACCATCTACAGAATAATTTTCAGCTTTAAACGAAACCTCAATATTGGAGAGACTTGATGTGAATGAAAAGAATCCTACCTATTTAGATACTTCTACCAAATGAAACTATTTCAACATGAAATATTAAGATGGCAATATAAACACTGCATCCTAATGCTTTGTACCACCGAGAGGTTCACATGCTGTGAAGAAACAAAACCGTGTTTTGGAAATTTAGCCATTCTTAGCTTAGCTGTGATAACTGTCCACTACAGCTGGGAGGTAATATAAGTTTGTTAAAGCTGGTTTAATGGGAGGTTTGGCTTTATTCCAGTGAAGGACTAAATGTAAAAAAAATCTAAAAAAACCAACCCCAAAACCCAAACAAACCAACCAAACAAACTGAACCAAACCAAACCAAACGAAACAACACCCCCCCACCCCACAGATTGAACAATCCCATTTCATGCCCAGCTATGGCTAGGAGAGACTTTAAACATTGCTAAAGACAGTGACAGTGCAGATTAATGTGAGCCTAGAGAATGCTGAGTGACAGGTAAAAATTTGGATCCAGCAGCCAGTGGTATCAATAGAAATAAATCCATGGGGGAAAAGAAAGAAAATCATTAAAAATGCGCATGTGACTCACTAGAAAGAGAATCCCCAAATCATACATTGAAAAGCTCATGAACAAATATGCTGTTAGATAGTTGACAGATTAACAAAATTCTGAACACAAGGAAATATTCTAACAAATGCCTACAAGAACGAAAAACAGCCAAATTCTTATACAGTCACTTGCCTCCTTATTTTCTAAGCTTTAAAAGAAAATTCCTAAATGGCCACTTCAAGTACATTTAAAGAACAAACACGTATATTCGATGAACTCCCTCCAATATCTTGTCAAATCAAATGATAATCAGTGTAAACATAAACACTTCAAACTTCTCGAAGCTTTGCTGTTGAATGCCATTCCTAAGTAGATGAACTAGTGTCGTATTTGAATGTCTTACCCTATTGATGTGCAGTCTCTCTCATTTCAGTTTATGAGAGATTTGGATATCTATAATTTTTACTTCTGAAAATTATTTCTAAGTGCAACCACAAATGTCAAATAAATGATGCAGTATAAAATCACTGGCTATGTTTTGTAGTAGTGGAACTATTCATCCAAGAAACAGGTGTAAGTTCAATTTGGAAAAGTTAAATGACAGTCATTTTGCAAAAATTAACTTTTTTTTGTGCATTGTTGACTATGAATGGAGACCATTATTTTTCATTGCCTAGACAGTGATGCAATTTTCAAAGCTAAATAAGCATTAAAAACTTTCATTCTGTGGTTCTGCAATGAACAATCTAAGATACCTAATGGCAAAATGAGAACATATGAACATATTGTACCCTCTTGAGGTAAAAATGAGAAAGGAGTGGATAAGCTTGCTGTATTTTTTATAAATGTTTCCCTCAGAAATGGGAGAAGTCTTGTATGTACAGATGCAGCAGCCTGCCTGACTGCCAATCCCTGAGGATCCAATCATCCTCTGCTTTATTGGAGATGAGATTTTGGTGTCAATATAGGGAAGAAATACATTTCACCAAAGGGCACAATTTATACACATATGAATGGGTTCCCAATTATTTACCTTTGAGATCAGCTCACATTCGAGGTACGCTGCTCTACAACAAGACCAGAGACAGTAATTTCTGGACAAGTTACTATACTAATATACTATTTTCCCATGGATGTACTTGAAATCTACCTCCTTTTGAAATACTACTGAGTAATGGAAGATAGTGAGGCCATAAGATTTTTATAACAATGAATTACAAAAAATTATATATAACTAATACTGCTATTAACTGATGTTGTTGGCACTAAAAGTGGAAGACCTTATAAGTTAGAAAAAAAATTCCACAAAATAAGTCATCAAAGAACAACATAAGCTCTGAACCACAGATTATATGAAAACTCATTCATGTAATAAGATCAAATATCTTTTCTATAAGATCATTTCCCAAACTATATTCTTAAAATATTCACAGATGAATGCTGCCTGTGGCTGACTGCATGTGTCAATATATGTGGAGAGTGTTTGTTTAAAAAAAAAAAAAAGTAGCACAATGATATCAAGCTATTTGGTACCACTGCTGGGCAATTTAAGTGTTTGGTCTCCTTGAATTTAGTACCATTCAAACACTGCAGTTGTACCACGTATTTTGAGTAAGAAAAAGGTTTTCCACTGTAAAAGACTTAGAGGAGGGGGGAGGAGAGGGCAGAAAAAAAGGAAAAAGTTTTTCAGAGTTCCTCTTGAAATTTTCTAAGGGGTGATAAGGGGGATAAGTAAAAGACTTAGAGGAGGGGGGAGGGGAGGGCAGAAAAAAAGGAAAAAGTTTTTCAGAGTTCCTCTTGAAATTTTCTAAGAGGGGATAAGGGGGGAAAGCTATATTCATCCATAGTAGAACAATCTTCTGATTTACATCACAAACCTTATCAAAGATCCTCTATCTCAGCCTTGAGCCAGAGCAGCAAATAGGGTCCTAAAACTCACAGCTAAAGTCAAAGGAAATCAAAACAAAAACCACGAAATGAGTGAATTTATGGGTTTAGAAATCACAAGGTACAAAAGATACTTTGTAACTTTCAGACCATGTTCTTGATTTTAGCAAATCCAGTACATGGATGCTTTGAGATGCTTTGAACTGATTTTTACTGACACTGTTAGCTCTGTCACCATTATACGACCTGATCCTGAGAATTGCAGAGTATCTGTGGTCCATATACTCTCCAACTCTACATATATAAAAAAAAAAAAATAATTACACAGTGAGAAACATAATTACTCAGAATTATATCTGCATATGTTTACATGGCTTTGAAGTTTGATCTCAGCAATATCTTATAATTTCACTGCTAAAATAATTATTTGCCATAAAAATATTTTTCTCTGGTATTAGTAATCCACTAACACACTCACAAACTTGAAAAAATGCAAAATGCTTATCCAGTTTGTTACCTCAATTGTTACCATAGAATCATAGAACCAACTAGGTTGAAAAGACCTTTAAGATCATCAAGTCCAGCCGTTACCAAGACCCAACACTAAATCATGTCACCAAGTGCCTCATCTACATGTTTTTTTGAATGCTTCCAGGAACAGTGATTCCACCACTACCCTGGGCAGCCTGTTCCAATGCCTGATCACACCCTCTGTGAAGGACCTTTTACTAATATCCAATGTAAACCTCCCTTGGCTCTTATGTAACTTTCAGGAAGTAACTGTTATGCTACTTCCAGGGTATGCATTTTGAAAAAGACAGATCTGTACTGCTATTTGGAATAAAAACCTACAGTCATCACTCAGGAAATCAACACAGCAGGTTGATTTGTCTATTACTCTAGATAGATCTCTCACTTCTTTGTTTTGTTTGATAGGAAATCAATCTATTTCCATTGATTTTGCTAGTTTTTACCAGCTGAACGTATATTCCTATTTTAACTAAGTTACATTTTGTGGATTTTTAATTTAAGTCTGTGTAATTTTCCTTCTTTCATTTTCATTAGCGACTGAGTAACAAAATCCTGTAGAATTCATTAAAACTGAGGGTGAACTTTGCTATTTACAGTACTTAGCCACACCACCTGTAGCTGACCACCTCTAGCCAGTGTACCACCAGATGCTGGCTGGACGTTCTAGTAGTGTCTGCCTCACAGGGACACAAAATCCCAGAATGAGTCATCGGTCTGTACAGAACTGCATCTTATCTGACTATGACACTCCAGTGCCTCCCCTGTTTAACAGGAGGACTGTATAGTCTGGAATGCATTGACACTGTACTTCACTGAATATGATTATTCCCTTTTGGGTGTGCATTTACTTCGTTAACACAAAGCTACCACCAGAGACTCTTAATTTCTATCCCCTTAAGCCTCATTGTACTTGGAAATTGTTGGGAGTAACCTAAAGATGCAGCTGTCTGAGGCAAAGGAGTAAATAAAATCAGATATTTAGTTTCTCAGGGCAACACTTAAGTTCACATGTTAAAAAAAAGGCCTGTCATAAACCAAATGATTCCTTTAGAAAATACCATTTTTTAATTACTCATGTAAAAAGGGGTCTATAAATAGAGTAATTCAGTAAAGAGTTTCAAGATAGAAATTTAGGAATGGTACATGAATCTAAGTTACATATACTTAAATTCTCTAAAAAGTTAATTCCACAAATGGCTGCAGACATTGCTTTCTGTTTCAGGTGGAGGTGGAGGTTTTTTTAATTAGACTGAAGCCTGGATGTCTGTATGTTTTATAGTTTCCATTTCATGAGAATCTTTTACTCCACAGTATCTTACTTAGTAGAAGGTAGCTAAGGGAAACACCTTAGATTATTTCAGTTTCCTACATTTCCTACAGCACCCATTTAAAATCTCTGAATGGTTAATTTATTCAGCTTTACCATTAAGGGTAATTAATAAATAAAATATACAAAACTAACTGCTGAATTATGACTATTATTTAGAATATAGCAATAGAACTAAGTTAGATTTTTAGGCACATTTTGAAGATTGTTTGCTAAATATTCATATACACATTTTCTTGATATCAGTAATTTTAAATCTTAAGTAACAGAGAGTTGTGTTTCCTCAGGATTACTGAGTGTGCAGTTTTAGAAAAAGAGAGGAAAAAAATCTACCCTTTCATGCATTGTTAACAGCTAAGTTTTCAGGGAA
Organism: Nestor notabilis; assembly: GCF_000696875.1. Taxonomy (NCBI): domain Eukaryota; kingdom Metazoa; phylum Chordata; class Aves; order Psittaciformes; family Psittacidae; genus Nestor; species Nestor notabilis. The sequence continues at coordinate 48,032 of NW_009927653.1, read as the reverse complement.
TGGGAATCATTTAATGAGCTTATTTGATATTGAGAAAAAAATACAAGCTCTCAAGCATTTACTTCAGGCACTCAGTCAGATGCTGGGATGAGTGAGACCTTCAAAGCGTGCATGAAGATTTTCCCATTTAATCAGTGGTGAAAGCTTGAGTCTTCTGAAAGACAACATATTGATCTGATCAAGGAAATGCTGAGGCTGCTGCAAAGGAAATGATATGAATATACAGTGAGCAGGACTATAAAGGAGTATAAAACAATTCCAATTGACCTTGCTCTCTAGTTTTCCTATCCTTTTGTCTATTTTTGTCTGAAAACTGCCTCTTCTGGTAGCCTTTAGCTACAAGATCATCGTTATGTACTTTTAGAGCAAATGAATAAGAAAACAGGTGGATGACACTGGTTGTGTATGATTCTTGGGAGCTGAAGTATTTTTTTTAAGGAGTGAAGTAAGAAATGTGACAGATTCCCACTTTAATTTCAACTGTCAGAATACAGGTTTGGGGCAGAAAAGACTGGTGGGCTACATCTCAGTGCAAAACAAAGGATTAGGATCAGGAGCCAAAGTCATAGTGAAAAGGGACAGAAGGCAGAACTTAAAACTGCTCTGACCATCATACTTGCCATCAAAGAACAGAGTGTGATCAACTATGCACCATAGCGCAATGAGAAAAGCATTAATATGCCTACCAGGACTGGTTTCTCACCTGGACTACCTCCTGAACCATGCCTTGACATTGTTTGGGTAGGTGCCAGGAATTAAAAAGTATGGACAACTGTGGGACAGTTCTCAAACATGCATTTGGTCCTTTCTGATTCATTATTTTAGTCACATTCATAAAAGCCAGATTCTAGCCTGAAAGAAGATGGGCACTGACTCTTTCAGGCTGTTTTGAGAAGAAATGGGATATTAAAACAATGGAAGCTAGAAAAAGCCTTTATAGCAAAATTATGTACTAAAATATAAGAAAAGATTATTAGCTAAATATTGCTTGTTATTCGAGAATGTTATGTAGAAATCTGAAGAGCATATAAATACTCTGTGAATTGAAGGGGACTTCTGTTCTTATATGTATTAAGGACGTATTTGCTTTGCAAAATCATGTAAGTTTTTTTTTTTTCTCGATAAAATTTGTTCTTGACAAAACCAAATAAAATTATAATAATTATTACAATTTTCTTTCTATTGGGACAAAATGTTGAAAATTTACCAGATGAATTTTTAATATCCACAAATATCCACCTAAAGTCATAATACTGTGCTTTAGTACTTCATGGCTTCAGAAAAAGTAGTAATTTCATTACAAATTAATTCTGACTATATGTGAACATAGTTATTAAAATAGCTGTTTCCCGACTGAAAATTTTAAACATTTCTTTACACCTTTGGAAAAACTAATATCAATGCTGTGGGGTCTTTCTTAAATGACTTTTTTGAACTATTTGAAAAAAAGATCCTTTCAAATACCAAAACAAATTTAGTCTCTTGATATATTTTAGTCCAGTACCATATTTATGATATATGAGTCAGAGGATCTTGAGTGCTGCATTTAAGATACACATCACTAACTCTGATACAAAAAAGATAAGCAGACTAGGCAGATGCTATTAAGATAAGTAAATGAACCATATAATGTGGAGAGGTTTCTAGAGAGTATGAACAGGATCTACAGGTCTTACCTTGGGAAAAGGTGAATGAACCCACAGTAACAGACAAAAATCCAGCTTGCTCATTTTCTAGGATTCCCAAAGCTCAGGAGGTCTACCATTGCTTGTGTCTTACAACTAGAGTAGGTACACCTTCTGAAAACTCCTTTGGTCATTAACATTTCTATGTATCTCTAGCTAGGACTGGAGGATTTTAAGATACACTCCATAAGCCTACTGGATTATTTAACCTTTTGGGATAAATTTCATGGATATGAACATTGAATGGAAAATTGAAGGGGGAACAGAAAGTATACAAGGAAAGAAAGTACACAAAGACAGAGGACAACAGACTCTGGTTTAAAATAGTTTTCTCCCCTGTGTCATCCTGGACTGTCTGTGAAGACTTTGCTTTCTACCAATACTAATAAAGCTTATCTAAGAAGGTAAGTATAAAGTCTTAAATGAAAATTTAAATGTTAGTTATTATATTGGATCAGGTTAATTATCCAAGTACCAGTGTCACAGAAGCCGTTTTAAAGTAGAGATAAGTTAGTTAGAAACTGATTTATGCCTGGAAATATGGCTTACACCTTTTCATTTTTTCATATATCATAGCTAGCTGCATTCACCACATAGATGTCTACTTGCTTTTATTTTATTCCTTTTAAGACCTTGGCCTCATGCTCATCCAGAATTAAATGTTCCAATGTATAGTTTAGTTAAGAATCTGTTTTTCCTGAAAGATTAAGCAGAGATATCAGCCTAGTTTCTCTTTTCGTTCACTTTTCAGTTATGTACATCTAGTCCCTTTTAACAATCTGTTCTCAAATATCTACTCTAATCATTTCAGTTGTCAATCTGTTATTTTATATTTTTTTTATCATGCAGCTCTGAAACCTTTCCATTTTCACAGGTTTTATTTACTCACAAGGTACCACTCCTCTTTGCTTTAGATGGCACGAATCATTCAAGCTTAAGCTAGTCGCTAGGAGGTTTTTATTGCCAGTGGAAAAACTTCCAGAATGCAACCCATACCCTTACTTTAGATGTCTGAGATGGTATGAATTGCTCTCTGGAGCAGTAGTTTCCCTTGAATATAAAGGAAGCTTAGAGTGACTTTGGCAAACTTTGTGATGCTTAAAGAAAGTGCAATGAATCCCAACCATATAATTTCAATTGAAAAGGGCACTGCAAACGATGGCTACTGGAAAACAAAAAACAAAAAACAACCCAAACAAACAAAAAAACAACCCAAATCTGTATCTTCTTTAGGCTGCTTTTTTTGCACACTAATTCTGTTCTTTTTCTCTTAGCTCTGCTGAAGAGGGACTATAGGATTTTACTGAATTCTCTTAGATTCCTACATCATGTATGGTCTGAAACAGTCCCTCTTACATGCTTTGTCAACACTGAATTTAATCTGCCAGTAGATATTCTCTTTTTATTTTGCCATACCTCCTGGAGATCTTCAGATTTTCCTCTCTTTGACTAATCTAAATAACTTCATGATATCTGCATATTTTGGAACATTACTGGTCACTCAAACCTCAGTATTCATAAGATTAACATTAACACAAAGTGGCTTTTCTCATGCTGAAAATTCTGTTTATTTTCTGTCAGTTCTAAATAACATTCATGAAAACACACTGCACTTCAAGATTATTTGGTGTTCTCATTAATATCTTTAAAGAGCTGTAAGCTTTATTTTTGACAAGAGACCCCATTTTTTTGGCTGCTGTTGTTAATGAAATTTATTTGACAACAGAGGGAAAATTTTCCTTTACAAAAAAATCCTAATCTGCCATATAAATATGTTTCTCCTAATTACTGCTCCTTTTGTATTTCTTGAAACAATTCAGCCACCTTTTAGCACATTTCTTCAAAACTCTTAACGATATACTGTGACATGACCCCAGATCACCCAAAGTCCTTAGGTGGATCTGCTTAGGCCTTTAGCTTTCCAAAAAAGTTCAAAAGGCTGTTAAAAGCCGAGATAAATTCTTTGATCTAAAATCAAGAACTCACCTTTTAAAACAGAGAAATCTGAAAGCAAGTAGTTAACATAGAATGGTAATATGGTTTAAAAGCTTTTCTCCCACTGCATGTTGTAACCTTGCAGGTGGGTCTGTGCTTTCAGCTAATTCAGGGACACTGTGTGGCAGCACAAGATGCTGTTATTTCACACTATCCTTTTCCTGTGCTCAGCAGGTCCTGAAGAGGAGGAGGAGGTGGAAGGGAAGGAGGAGGAAGAAGAAGAGAAGGAGCAGGATAAGGAAGGAGGCTTCCATCTCTTATCAGAGGTTTTTATTTCACCTAATCATTTCTTAAAGGAATATAATATAGAACTGAGTGCACACAAAGAAAACAAACACCATCTGTCCCAGCCATGCACTACTAAAGAAAATTGTTGCTTTCACATTTGTTAATATTTTCATAGCATACTCTCAATCCTTATGAGAAGATCTAAGAGGACATGGGTCCCATGTTAATTGTAATGCATTTGATTTTATTGAGCTGCCTAAATGAAACCCAAAGCACAGATATTGGATCTTCTGGGTTTGGAACTGGTCTCTGGTGTTTTGTTCAGAAGCAATGAAAAATTTGAGATAAAGGCTACTGCACTGAGAAGTTTAACAGTAGCATGGCAAATGTCTTTACGGAATTTCTTAACTATTTTCAGATGTATAATATTGTGGTATGATCTAGCCTACCATACCATTGATGTAACTTGCATAACTTCCCCTGTGTCCTGAGCTGCGAATGTGCAGTGTGGCTGTTGTGTAGTAACTAGTTAAACCACAGCTACTTGGTTCTGTGTCTTAAAAAAATGATAATATACAATTCCATGTGTGGAGGATCTCAGGAGATTAGCATATCTGTCAAACAGGATTAGATGTTCAAACTGTATATGAACCACTATAGTGCTAATCAATTAGAAATGAACTTGTAAATTAGTAGAAGGAAACCAAAAACTCAGTGCAACAGTGTGAAATTTGCTAAAGAACTGGATTTTTTTTCTGACAAGAAGCAATATTTTGTCGTTAGTACTGAATCCTTTTTCTCATATATCTGAACTGTAAAGTGGCTTTAAAATGAAAATACAGCAAAAGGTATTTAAAATATCTGAGGGAATATTTTATGTCAAATAACTATGGAGTAACTATTGGCTAGTCCTATTTAAAGATGAATATGTAAAACTTGGGCCTCCTTTATACACATTTTTTCTTCCTGCATGGAATGTGTTTGCTGACATACGTTACAAGAATGTTATTACAAATAATAAAACAAGACCACAGACATTTTTAAACACTTGTTGGTACAGTAGAATTAAAGCAAAGACAAGACAACAACTGCACAGTTCATTCCTCTCAGTTGAAATCTACATAAACATTCCCTGAGTTCTGAGTACGTAGCTATGCCACACACAATTATGCCAACTCTCCTAAGGATAACTACATTAAAACTGAATAATTCCAGATACATTCCTTCCTTGTTTGCAAAAATAAGAAATTACTTCTTGCTGATAACAATCTTGAGTCTCCATCTCACCATGTCACCTGAGCTCAAATATTCTGCTCAATGAGTTGCACAGTTGTGAAGATGTCCTTTTTTGGTGGTTGACCAACAATGAGAGGATAAACATACCAGTATGTCAAAGCACAGAGCCAGGTAGTCAGAATAAACCTATAAATTAATTTTACTTTTCTCAGTTTCTTTCTATTCCTTTGATGGTTATACAGTTAAGAACAGACCTGCTCCTGAGTGCCTAAAAATATTTTGTATGTAGGAAGAGAAGGATAATAAGAAAGATACTGTTAAGATTATGCAGTTATCTAGATTAGCGAGAGCATAGCACAGTTTCTGGTTCAATTGGAAAGTTATTGCTTTTTCCTATTTGAAACCATGAATATGTAGAGACACAGATTATTTGAATGTGCCTTCTTAATACATTTTCCAGTGGAGTGTTTTTTTCACAGTTTTCCAGAGGACAAACAGATCAGAATGCAGTACAACATAGCAAGCAGCATGGACTGTGCTTTTTAAATAATCTTACCCTTTTATTTTGTCATAAAAATGCCATGGAACAAGCATTTCAAGAAAGATACTTTTCTTTCTAAATTTGTGCTGGGTGTAGCGTAATGAAGGACTGACAACTTGGAAGAAGCTTTAAGTAAGTGTTATAACAGTCCAAACAGTAAACAAAAGAAATAATAAATCGCTGGTTAAAATCTGAAGTTCCCCATGCTGCCTACTGAAACGTTTAAAACATTTTAAGACTGTCAAAGTTGTTTTTGGTGAGTTTTTTGACGTGTCTTCAATACATGGCTTTGCCTTACAGGGGCTAGTGTTTACAGTCCTGTCACTCTAAATATGAACTGGAGAACAATAATAAATATTTATTATTGCACAGCAAGTTAGATTTTTAATAGGGACAGTTGAAAAATTTCCTTTACTTATTCTGCCAACTAATTTCTAAATGGCTGTATTTTCTAACTAATTTCAATGACTTCCTAACGAACTGATTGACATATAGATGCAGGAAGATGTTACCTGAAAATCTGAAAGAATGTATTGAAACCAGAAGCTTTGCTACCAGAAAAACATATCTTTTGAATCTGTCCATTTCATACAACTACCTAATACTTTCCTAGCATCATGAAAATGCAGCTATAGAAAGTTAATTCAATAAGCAAGATAATGAGCAAAGATGAAATGCTGAGAAAATAAGTTTTCAAACTAACTTTTTTGGTTGAATTTTTAATAAAATGCTGCAATACTGCAGAAGCATTTATGGCTATAATAATTGTAATTCAGTTGCTAAGCATTTTCATATTTGATATTTGTTACTATTTGATTATAGTGCCTGGCAACTCTCCAGTGCCAAAAAAATGTTTGAAAAACAAATCTGAATAAAATTTTGAAACTGTCATCTATAGAAAGAACTGATGTAAGAATCTATAGGCTTAAATTATTTTGGAAACTAAATTTTTAATGACTGTTTATCTGTATATGCTGATTATATTACACCATAGCATGAAAAACCTTTTCTTCGGAAGAATAGAATAGTAAAAGAGATAATGTAAAAAAAAAAAAAAATGCTTCTCAAGCTGTTAAATATATCATTATTTTCTTAATTAGCATGATTTTCTAAATTACCATTGAAACATTGTTTATCCTGGAAATTCTTTAACATATACCAGTTCAGAGTATTGTGGTGACTATTTTCTGATTTTTCTTTAGAGTCTGAAACTTTGATTAGATCTTGAGATTCTGTTATGAAGAAGTCCAATGTGTAAGGCATACCAATTGTGTTTAAACCAGAAAAGAGATAACCAAGCAACAGAGATAATCTGGAGGAAGTGGAGCAGCCCAATCTGGATTATGATCAAAGCAGGAACCGGATAGTACATACTTGCAATTTCTGATTTTCAATAGGTCATAAATTTGATAGAAGAAATTCCTATTTCTTACCTACATTTCCAGTCATTAGGTATGAATTCTGAAAGTCCATCATTCCCATTCCAACAATGTGTATAAAATCTTCAATCACCTGCATTAACTCCACTGAACCTGGGTAGATCTAACAAAGGAAAGTCAGACATGCCACTAAGTTTAATATCAAAATCTTTACAGCAGCAAGTTCAAATAAAGTCTAAGTGCGATCAATTGAAATATGAAAACAAACTGCTCTTCTCATGTTTCAATACCATACATTTTCTTTCACTGTAAAACAACCATTTTGTCATTAGATCCTCATGTGAACAGATGCTACTTCCCATATAACTATATGAAATCAGCTTTGCACTTATCTGTGGAATGTTTGCTGTAACACCGCATTTATCAAAAAAATTTTTACTGGACTTTATTTTCATTAATGGTTAAAGCATTTTATATTCCTTCATAATTCTAATTAAAATATTCTTCCTTCCTCTAGAAGATATCTTCAATACCTTCAGAACTATTGACACAAAAAGCTGAATGCAAATCTTACCATGGTGTCCCCAGCATGATAAACCTTTGTTGCTTTCATAAATACTAAAGTAGTATAAATTTTTACTTGTAATACTATTATCATTGCTGATACAGAGGCCTCTTTAGATCACCTAGTTCAATCACCTGCTCAGAACAAGATCATCTCTATCAGGTTGCCTGGGACTGCACACAGTCGCATTTTGAATATCTCCCAGAATGGAGACCCCCAGAGCCTGTTGCATTCAATCACTCACAGTGAAAAAGTTTTTTCTTGTATTTAAATGGAATTTGCTGTATTTTAATTTTTGTCCTGTGATTTTTGTCCTGTCATTGAACACAACTGAGAAGAGTCTGGCTCAGTCTTCTTTACTCCCTGTTCCCTCACGAATTTTTAATATTGACAGGATCCCCACTGAGCTTTCTCTTTCCTAAGCAAAATAGTGTCCGCTCTTTCAGCCTCTCTTGGCATCTCAGATGGTCATATCAGATGGTCAAATCCCCTAAACATCTTCATGGCTTTTGTCTGGGCTCATTCCATTATGCCCGTGTCTTGTACTGGGGAGCCCAGAACTGGCACAGTAAAGTAAAATGAACTGTAGTTGCCTTTGCATTGCTAATACAGCCTCTCAATGTGATTTTTCAAAATGGTAAGGACTAGCACATTTCCAAGAAATACAGTTTATCTGCAAAGCTGTAAGCTGCTATGATCACAAAAGCATTTAAAACTGTTATACTCAACAATAATGATGCATCATCAAAACTGTATTAAATATCAAAATAGTCATTAATAAGCTTAAAAATTCTGCTCATATAACATACATAAAAAAACCAAAACAGTTTTAGTTTTTATAGGCTGCTATGAACAGGACAATTTTCAGTAATACAATATTTTGTGATAGAAAAAGAATGGATGACCTATTCACAGTGCTTTTTAATTCGTATCAGTGAGATGCCCAAATTTCACTTTATGAACAACATTCAACCCATTCTTTCCACTACCACAACCACAGACTCTAAAAAATGCCAGTAAAAACAATAAATTCCAGCATGCTGCATTCCATCTTCATCTTGCTTTATCTGTCTAGATCCACAGTGGTCAGTTCAGGACAAAGAATTTCACAACATGCTTTGTTTTCTGCATGGATCTTTTTATAAAAGGTAGGGAAGCAATACCATTTTAATGACGAATTTCTTGTGACATTAATGACCCTAACAGGTTGCAAATGCTGATTCAGGTGAAGGAGACTTAAATTCCATTTTCCTATTGATGAGTTACTGTGGTAGTAAGTGTGAGTTTTACATCCATCTCATTCATAGCACACACATTCACACATTATGTACTAAGGATACATTTCAGTAAAAGATTTTTTCACCCCAGTTCTTGCACATAAAATTTTATAGAAATAACTTCAGCAGAAACCATTGAACAGTCAGTGTTACAGAGGTACTCTTAATTGTTATATATCTGAAGTACTGGTTAATCAATAAGAGGCCAGCAGATGGTGATGAAGAATATGCAGAATAGCTCCTGTGTTTTGAAACATCGGTATAAATTTAGGCATTGTAGACTTGAAGAGGTTTCCTGTGTGCAGTGCTTTACATCAACTCTTAACAAAAGGCAAGTATTAAAGTGAGTACCTCTTTATCTGAAAGCTATATAACCTGCAATTAATGGTATAAACTGCTAGTATTTAATCTAGAAATTAAAAAAAAAAAAGATATGCTGAGGCTTTGCAGCTGTATACTTGATAGAAAGTCAGCAATTTGCTTACAGTGGGTAAGATTTTCTTTCCAGCAAAGAATCCAGAAAACAGGCTAAGAGGTCTGTGCTAATAGTAGTTGTGGAGTTCAAGAAAATCATACAAACTGACAAAAAAGCTGGTTAGACTGCCCCTTGGTTTGCAATGTTTAATTGCCAAAAATAAAAAAAAAAGGCAGCTGAGCAGCTGAATCAGAAACAGAATCACCTTTACTTTTTTTTTAATGAGTCAAAAGTGTTCGCATTAGATTGCATTCAAAGCACAGAATTACTTATGCACATTTTTTTCAAGTTCAATTCCTACCTTGAGTTTGACATAAAACCTAAAAAAGTCTTCAGACAGGATGTAATAATTTCAAAGAATATTGTCTCTGGCTTCAAATTCAATTCAGTTTAACTGTAACTTTTCAGCGTTACATGCAAAATATAGTAGAAAATAGTATTTTGTATTGGAAGTTTTTTGTGTTTGGTGGGGTTTTTTTTGTTTGTTTGGCTTTTGTTTTGTTTGGGTTTTTGGTTTGGTTTTTGTGATTTTAGGTTTTTTGGGGTTTTTTTTATTTGTTTTTGTTTTGTTTTTGGGTTTTGGTTTGGTTTGGTTTGGTTTTTTTGGGTTTTGATTTTTGTGTTTTTGTTTTTGTTTTCAACAGTGAAAGAAAAAAAGAATCTTAGGAGTACTTAAAAATCCAGCTCACCCTTCCTAGCTGGTATAAAGAGTTGCTTGCTTCAATAGTTTCTTAGAGTCTGCTTGTGTAACTGCCAAGGAACAGTAACAAGACCAGTGATACAATTTCTGTGAGAGCCATAGATCAGGAGTCTAAGATTTAGTGAATTCCCCACCTTTGTCACCAGCAGCTACTCCTATGTTCAGCTCATCTTGGTGCTTGCTTGTGTTCCTGCTTGCCTACCAGTCTTGTACTCTGGTCTGTGAGAGAATGAATTACCAGGCAGAGAGAAGGAGCTACGGAAAAGTGGAAGTAACTTATCTCCTCTCCCTTTTTTCAACACTATTTCTTCTACCAGCAGCAATGAGTGGAGGCAACTGGAGATCTGCTATTCCCTCTCTTATCTCCACATTCTCATTATTTCGTCTTAGGTGCTGTCCTCACCTGATCATTGTGGATGATGGACATGGCATGAGTAAGGGTGGAGGCAGAAGAAGACAAGGCTGAGAACGTAAGGAGTAGTACCCTGTCTGTTCATTAATGGGCTGAAATAATTGCTTAATATCAGCTCCCTAATTTTTTTGCTGTTTATGGAAACCACCCACATGCATGTGATTATGCTGCTTTCATCCACCATCACTAAGGAAAATGACATGCTTTGTCTATTTTTGTAGCTGGTTCTTACACACAGGAACAGAAAAACAACAAAAGAAAAATACAATGGGTCAGCTGCAGCATCATATGTCCACTGCAAGGTTTGAACAGATGGTGAAAAGTCCTGATCTTCTATTTCCTAGTCATGCTATAAAGATGAACTTACAAAACTGAAGTTAAATAGTTTCAAAGGCCTTTAAACATCTAGTGCTTTATTAAGAACCCCATTAAAAGTGAAGAAATTTCAAGTATCTGTTTAATACAGTGGTAATGACCGTACAAGGGCAGACCAAAGATCTATGTAAGCTGTTTTCTTGCCTTTGACAGTGGCAAATAGTAGATATCTAAGGAACAGTATAAAGGGGAATCCATGTAAGGATACTTCTTTTGGAATTCTTGTCCAGCCTTTAACACTTTTTTTGCCAAAAAAAAAATAAATCCTACTGAATATCTTGCTTTCTTTAATCATTCTTCATATAGAAATGTTTCCTTCCTTCTGACTACCTCCATATTTTTTTCTCTGTATATAATTCTCTATTCATGCCCATTGTCATTGTTATTTGTGTCTGAATAACTTTGATAGTTCTATGTTCATGTTCATGAACAAAAACATTAACATTGCCCTATAATGGTCTTGGTATGAGCATGTAGGAAATATTTCTATCCAAGCACAAAAAGAAAAAAAAAGTTTTAATTTTAATTTTAAACTTTCTCGTTTAAAATTAATCATTTTTGTTATATTATACTATTTTATAAAGTGCTATCATCATCTCTAACTTCATACTGAAATTTGTCAGTCCTAAGAATCACAACTGTTATCCTAAATACAACCTTTTAAAAAAGGTCTATTGTTTAAATTTCTGTAAATTCTTTGGTGGTGTTGTATGAGTTCTTTTAGGTGAGTTCTTATATGTTCTGTTTAATCAAAGCATAATTGCAGCTAGCCTCTAGCAGCATTTTACAGCTTTCATATGTATTTCATTACATCAAAAGGAAAGACATAATGAATAATCCCATAGAATGCAATGAAAACCTGTTCAGCAAGAGAAATGCCTTATATTCTTAATTGTAATCTAAGAAATTAACTAATGGATCCTGGAATTACTCCTTTTTTGAAAGGGATCATTTATTCCCAAAATATTGTCTCACTTAGGATTTCCTTTTGCCTACAGCTGGGTGTACGTTTAACCTGATTTTTGAAACCATACATTTCACTTTGTCATGATTTACTGAAATAATGTGTGGATTCTGTTGCAGTGAATGTCATAATATGCATAGTTTCCAATTTTTTTAAATTGATGAGTTAGAAAATGCAAACCTTACCTGTTGTGCATCTTCCCATTTCTCTTTGTTTTCTTCATCTAAGAGGTTACTAATGATTTGAAAGAAGTTCTGAAAAAACAATTAAATAAAAGACAAAGTAAAATGACCTTCAATGTCATGAGCAGTCATATGCTTGAACTGACATTAAGAAAGTTTTCCTTTTTCTATCATAAATGCAATTCTTCAGCCTATTTGCTGTCAGTGGAAGAGATAACAAAATATATTAGACCAATAAAATGGCACAAATATTTTACAATTAATTGTTCATTTCTGACTATATAAACATGTTCAATAGTACTGCTTTGCATAAAATAAGAACTGTTTTAAACTTGCTAAACTTCAAAATGTTAGTGTTCTATTTTCAAATTGCTCATTCCAGAAAGCAGACAACTATCTATTTTGCAAATAAACGAAGTATGCTTAGAAAACACCAGGCTCTGGGTCACTAGTTTCTATTCCAAACATGATTATGATCCTTAATGACAATAAATAGGGAATACAATGGTGTTTCATTGGTAAACACTATGTGAAACCAAATGCACCTTACTTTTAAAAGGTTACATCTGCCTTTGTTTTAGTAATTTCAAAAGAAAGGGAATAATTAATTTCTGTGGGGGTTTTACCTTAAACTGTAATTTTTTTATTTGATTCTTCTATTTATTTTAACTATAAGGAAATCAAACAAACAGAAACAAAGAAAAACCCAAATACAAATAAAACCCATGGAATTTAGCTTTTAAATCACACATTTTAACAATCACTTTCCTCCAATTGTTTGTGGAGAACTTTCTTTTCTAATTTTGTCTGCTCTCTCTACCAATTTGTATTCTCAACTTCTTCATCTTTAAAACCTAAGAATTTATGCAGTCTGTTCTTCTCAGGTCCATATCACTTTTCGTGCAGAATGTCAATTTTGTCTACAGCCTGCCAATTACAATTTATCTGTTCCTTCATAAAAGATACATGTAGTTTCCACTGACCTTAGCTGAAAAGTGCAATTAAGATCATTGCAACCACTAAAAAATCTTAAAGTGGAATACAAACGATAGGACCCTATTGGAACTCAGATTAACTGTAATTCCTTCACCTGCCCTTACATTTTAGTCATTTTGGGGGGATAAATAGGGCTTAAATAATGTTTAAGTGAAAAGTAACTTTAATTCACTATTACTGAAAGTACAAAGCATTCCACTGCACAGTGACTGAAATAAGAGCAGAAATAACTTCCAGACTTAGAGTACTATGGATACTGTGGCTATGCATGTAAAGATGTTAATTTCAAATTATGAGATATCACAGATACTTTATGTCTCACAACCATGTAAGTAAAACATTGTAGGTTACAAAATTAAACAAAACTTATGACAACTATTTTTTACATGAAAACTATTTTTACATAAACCCATTTTTATCAGTTTAATCTAGTTCTAACACTAACTCCTTGACAATTGAAAGGGCCCATCTTTGCCTCATAATTAGAAAGTTAATTATGCAAACCATAAAATTGACACAGATAAAAACCGATTTAACTTTGCAAAATTAATATAGAGGTGACTGACACTTTGGTGAATGTGGGCAAAATAATCCTGTACATTAATAAGGACACAATTCTTCTCTCACTGAAGTCAAGAGCAAAAATATCCATAAGCTTCAGTAACACAAAACTCTATGAAAATTAAGGAAATGGCTCAGCAAGCTCCTGTGAAAATGACAAGTATTCATTGGGAGAGGATGACGGGGATTAATGATAGGACATAAAAGAAAAACGTTCTCATGGTTTGATCCAATTTGCAGTGATAAAAAAGGGAAGTTTCCAGTCAAGCTGAAGATAATAAGAGAAAAATGTAGCTATGTATTGCTTATACTCCAAGAATACGTTTACTCTTTTTCAGGTATTTAGTAGCAAAATAAAGCCTAATGAAAAGAGTTATGTTTAGTATTCATTACAAAGGATTTGCCAGTTTTACCAGGTTGGCAAAGGATAATTGTGTAAATGCAACTACAGCTAGGAAAGATGTACAGCTTTACTGGTCCCCCAAGTAAAATAAACTATACTTGGCCAAAGCACATTTATGGCAGTATAACCACATCTACTCTAAGACAGTATGATTCTGGTGAAGAGTTGGCATGAGAGGGATTTTGTGTGAGGAAAACACTTTAAAAAACATGATAATTTTGTGCTTTTCCAGTGTAACACTGTGGAGATGCAGCGGGCTGAAATTTTAACTAACTTTAACTTGTTAGGGTGCCAGCAGCAGCCTTGTGTAGCAGCATGGAGCCCAGTGTGGGATAATTTATCATACTAAGGAGCTGGTTCAAAGCTAGTTTTGCACTACATTTCAGCCAGTGATTCCCCTGCAGAAACTGTTTAAGCCTTAATTGCAAAAGTATCCACGTCTGTGTAATGAGATCTGAGAGTAGACTAAATTGACTGAAAAACACTTAGGAGTTTTAATGTTTCTTACAGATGATAAATTATGTTTTTGCTAATAATGTTATCTGTTCATTAAATTTTATGTCTATTTTAGTTATATGAAAGCATTAAAATGACCAACAATTAACAGAAATATATGTGAAAAAGCTTATAAATAATCCTAGACTCAAGTACAAATAAAAGATAAGCAATATCTGATTTAATATATACTTTGTACTTGCCTATAAACCATAAATGATGTATATGAACACAGTGACAAGAACATCTTGTTTCTTGAGATACTTTTTTTCCTCTTATCTCTAATCCTGCTTGATATCATATTTATGGTAGCTGTGGAGGCTGAGATGCATGAAGATTGTTCAGTCAGCAATACCACTGCTTTATTATTAAACAGAAAGATGATTAAATGGCTTTGCTGCTTCAATAATGAATAGATATGAGATGCACTCCAAAAATGTGACAGGGTAATAAGGGTTAAAAAGTCTTTCACCTATTTTGACTATTCTCTTGTTCATTGCATTAATGCTGCAAGAAACAACATTGCCTTTTGGTAAAATGATTGACATGTATGAAGTCTAGACTTTAGAAGCATTATGGATGTGATCTGATGGTATTATGGCAGCAAACACTGGACCTCCTTGTAGAATCAAACACCTTCCTTTCAAGGCAGGGCTTATGTCTTACTGAACTGGCCACTACAGAAAATGAGACAGCCTGAGCCAAATTCTGAAGTACTTTATTTTTGCCCAGGCTTTTTTGAGGATAATGCCAGTTACAGTCAGGAATGGACAGTTATGTTTTCTTAATTTAATTTCCTTCCTTTCAATGCTTTTTCCGTAATACAATGGCTGCAGTTCTCTGTTCCAGTCCAAATTCTTTGACCCTCTCTGCAGGCATAAAGCTGTCATAAATCCTTTTATACAGCTAGAGAAGAATTTCTTGCTAGGAGGAATTAATGGATAGCCTTAAGTCACCTCCACTTTTGAATTTCAGCATAGGGAGTGTGTAGGGAGGGAAGAGGGAAGTTGGGGGTAAGAAAGCATTGTCCAATCTTGTTAATCTCTGACTGACAGCAATGGTCCCGGTGGCTAATATAGATGAGATTATACCGCTCTAGCTTCTTTGGGAGAAACCTTGACTCCTGTTGGTCTCTGGATCAGGGGATTGTACAAATTACTTTGCCATTCTCTCCCGAAAGGTAGTTCTTTTCCTGCCATCCTGCTCTTAGAAGGTACTTCAAGCACTCTTAGACCAGCTCTGGAAAGTGTTCCAAAATGTTGCTTATATTATGTTTATATAAAACTTTAATTATCTTCCAGGTAGAATTCTTCTTACACAAGTAATAGTAAGGTGGCCATCTTGTAACTTAGTGTACCTGCAGTGTATTTTGAAATAATTCTCATACTAAGAGAAAGATCTTGCTTGTAGAATAATTGCATGGCTCTTGTTTACTGTTATTTCTGCTATATTGTGATGCAGGATAACTTCCCTGTTTAACTGCCTGTACATGATTATTTTTCTGCCTTACACTGTATATGCAATGCATACATAAATATTGTTGCAAAAAAAAAAGGTAAAATATGCAAAAAGAAAACCATTCATATAATGAATAACTTGGCACTAGACATGCATACTTTAGAAGCTTTGTTTTCCTTTTGGTATCTGTCTGCCTAAACAAGTGGCACTTTTTATGCAGCATATCAGGCAGTGGCTTCTTCGTTTTGAGTAATTAACCTGAAATTTTCAAAATTGATCTCACTTTTTTGGTCATTCTCTTTGTTAGGGAGTCTCTGAATCACATCTCTGGCACTATTCATGAATATTAATACTGGCTATACGCCAGAGATTATAGACAGTTGAGGGACTATCCAGATGGATGAAATGTATAAGAAACAAATATAGTCAGAAATACACATATTTTCTTTCTCAGTTTTAGTGAAAGTGGAAGTGTTGTTTTTGTATGGACCTTAAAAATACACTGCTATCCTTAATTCATAATCTACTGTTCTGACATCACATGAAATGATAAATTATTACTTTCAGGGATTTTAAACCTCACTCATGCTTTTCTGATAATTTATTTAAAAGAAAGAAATAATACCTAAGAAGTTCTACTCTTTATCTAGTGCAAAAATTCAAATGGAATTAGAACACCACATAGAGTCTCTTCAGAAAGAATAGTCTTGGTATTTTTGTGCAAATTAATTAATTTGCACTTTTTTGTCACTTTGATAATGGTCTAGAAAGTATGAAAATATGTGATAGTGAAAATAAAAATTAAATATGATCCTCCAGAGTATGGTAGCATATGACATACACTCACATATGGGAAAATTTGGGCTTCTCAGAAATTCACAGTAAAGTTTGAACTGATGTTACTGAGCCAGGATTTCATTTTATGTCAACAGAAGTCAGTAACAAGAACATTGCTTAATATATCCACTGTGCAAAATATATGCTTAATTCTAATTTCACTTACTTTCCTGAACATTATTCATTGGTTTTAGGATATTACCTTAGTAAATAATTTTTTAACTTCTTTTCAGTGCCTTTTTTTTTTAATCTGAGATTTAAAAGCTCATGATATTTAGGCATCCAAACATGAAATACAGTTATTTCTTTAGTTTGGAAAATCCTTCCTTATTTCCTTCACAATACGTCCTTTCCTCTTTTCTTCACTTTAAAATGATTAATCAAAAATACTAAAATATTACTAATCATTTTTCCAGGTTCTGTCAGAATACTATTACGAATTTTAGAAAGAGTTCTGCATTGCTGAAGTGAACCGAACTTTTGGCACTGCCATTAGTGGGAAAAGAGTCAAATTCTCTCTAATGTATGTAAACTGCAAATGATCTGATCTGCTAAGCCCATGAACAAAACCACTTGTACTAAGTAGTTTTTTAAAGTTTGTTCTACAGGATTTCTGTAGTGGCTGTGAATCATGAAGTAACACTGAGCTATCAGATTGCTGAATGCATGAAAGAACTTCAAAAATTACTTTCAGCTGGCCAACAAGAAATGTGGGTTTATTATGGAAGTTAGTTTTTCTTTCTGCATAGAAACCCAAGAAAACTGAATATTAATAGCAGGCTCATGAAAACTTAACTCTGGAAAAATTGTCTTTTCCAAGATGCCTCCCTTTATCTGCATGTATATATTCCAAAATGTATTTATAATCTATGTTTACCTTTACACAAATACGTACACATGGCCTGCACTAATAACTTCATTAGTAATTTATGAATGATCATGAAGCTCTCTTTTTCATAAATAATATATATATCTACCTCCTTGGTATTCCTTTTCAGTACATCTACAGTCTTTGAGAAATGTCTACAGTTCTCAGACATAGATGCACCAATATCTAGCAATTGTGAGAAATATTTAACAAACACTACATGCTGAGTTGTACAGCCCATTATGCTCATGTAAATATAGTAACTTTAGCTCTGACAGTATTTTAACTCTTGCACAAGAATTTTAATCTAACATGTGAAATAGAAAATTCGTATCAAAAGTACTATCCATCACTCCTGTGCACTTTTAATGAAGTTTATTTGTTTGAACTGAAGAAGCAAAGCCAGAATTACATAACTAAACACTGTGGATAGATTTTGAACTGAAATAAACTAGTATAACCAACACTAGTGAATTACTTAGTGCAAAAAAATACCGACACATCAATCAAATCAAACCTTGAAAGAAAAAGACACTAAAATAAATGCTGCAAAGAAAGAATTTTACATTTTTCACTTCCTGTGCTTTTTTGGGTATTTCTCTTACTAAACATAGTCAAGTCTTTTTTTAATTTTATACTTCCATCTTAGTTTTATGTGAACAATATTTATGTCTCTCATTCAGAATATTTAATTTCCTCATGGATAAAAGAGGTGACATGCAGTATACTGACATAAACTCCATCAATTGAAACATTGCCCTTATAATGTATCATCTCTTACCTGCACCCCATCAGATGCAGGGATATAGCTTGCTCTTTTAAATGTGTCTGTAACATTTCTGAGAATTTCCACAGAAATCAGAAGGTCCCCTGCATAAAAATTTTTCCTCTGAGTCAAATCCAGTAGTGTCTTGGTTACTTGTGACATGCCATCACCAGCCAGCATTCTCTGCCCCTTGGCAAGGTGCTCTTTAATCTGTACCAGAAGAACAAAATATCAGAACCTACTTTACTGAGAAAAAGGTATGATAAAAATGTAAATGCAGACAAAAAATTTAAATATTAAAGCTATTATAATGTTAAAAACATTCTAACAAAGTTTATAGTGTTAAAGAAAAGGCAAAATAGTCTATGATGACAGTTATTACATTTATTAGGGAATCATGGATTTTATACTGAAAGATTCTGAAGTTTGCATGTTTCACCCATTTGCTTCTCTTTGGACACCACCAATTTCTCAACATCCATGTTCTCAAAGAAACTTCATGGGCTGGACTGAGGCTTTAGTCTACTGCCATGATGTATCAAGGAACAGCTGTACTACCCAATGCTGCCACCCATTAAACAACTAAGACCTCTGAAAAGGGTAAATGCTAAGGCAGTCCTTGTCATAATCTAGTTCACTATAGGAAGACCAGCTTGGCTAGTCAATACAAGAGTAATGGTTTATGTGGAAGCTGATTATGGTGCTCTCTTCTGTTAACAAAAGTGTTAACTTGGAGCAATCCTGCTTGTTTTTTCATTAAATGCAAATTAAGTTATGAATTGCTCTTGTGTATTAGACAAGAGAGAATACTTTAGTGGTAGCTGTCCCAGCAGATCTGTACAGGGTTAGTGTTAAAGGTAATCCAAAATGCATATATTGGTAGAAGAATCAGCTGAACTTGTGGATATGATTAATTCTTAAAGCTGACTCAGCATCCCAGGAAGATGCATAGTGTATCACAAAGCTGTCACAAGGCCAGCCAATGCTGAAAAAGAGTGCATGGCTTATATAACCTATTTTAAATATGCATAGGAATTTATGTATGAAAACAGAAATTCTTCCAAATTGAATCTATATTAAAGATAAATTACCTGAGGCGGATCTCACTTTAAGCAGGAGGGCTGAAAAGAAAATTCTATGCAACTGGCAATCAAAATGCTGACATCTCTGCAAATGTGTCTTCAATTATTTTTTTAACTTAGTGTTATTAATGACATATAGATGGAAGGATGACTAATGTAACATAATTTGATAATGAAGTGGAAGGAAGAGTGTAAAGATACTTTTTCTCACTTCTGGATATTGTCAGATGCCTTGTGTGGCTATGTGGGACTTCATTAAAAAACAAAACAAAATAAAGCCCACCAAACCAAATAAAAAGATAGGATATATTGTAAAAATATTACAATTATTAAAAGGGTTTAAAATAACTTCCATGAAAGCAATTTAAAAAAATGCAATCATCATCTGACATACACAGTGTAAATAGGGGGTTTTCCTGCTGTTGGGTCCTATTTTGGTTACATTCTGAACCAGTCTTGAGATAAACTAGATATACGAAACAGCAAGGGCTGGGCAAAGTGGCTGCTTCAAGTTATGTCTATGGCCTTAAGTCATCCTTCTAGCAGCTGGGGATTGTTATGGATGATAACAGGCTTTCCAAAACCTAGAAATACTTAAGATTTGGGAGAACACCTCTCCACTGCAGCATAGACAGGGAATGAATGTACTCTATCCCATGCAGAGATACAAGTATACTTGTATAATCCTATACTAAAAAAAAAAAAAAAAGACAGTGGGTAGAATTGTAGGTTGTTTGTTTTTTGGGTTTTTTTTAAGAAATATTTCAGCAGAAATACCTCCCCCAGTCTTCAGAATACTGTAATAAGTAATTAGGCAAGAAGCTTGCTTGCAGGAATCCTTCTGTGTATTTTCTATTCATTTTAGGAGAAGGCTTTGAAAGTAATCTTGTAGGAGAATAATAGTGGAGAAAAAGGTGTAAGAATGGAAGAAAATTCATTTGAGTAAATTCAGGGATCTGAATGCATTGCATGCATAACATTCAGAACTACTTTCTTGGGAATAAGCGAAGGCAAGAAAAGCTTGATTTATAATTTTTCCTGTAAAATGTTGCCATTTGCTTCATCTGCTCACATGTTGTGTCTGGGTAGCAAGTTAAAAGGGCATCAGCTAGCACAGTAACACAGAACAGTAGAACTTTCGCTGGAACTCGTCCAGCTCTTCACTGACCCCAGAGCATTTTTCCAGATTTTGAGGATTAACAACATTCAGCCTGTCTTTAGTCAAGCCTAAAAGACATACAACATAAAAGATAGTCCATAAAGCTGAATTTCCAAATCTAACATGTGCCTCAGAATGTACTGTTAGACAGATATCACTTGGAGGCAGAACTTAAGAAAGAACAAAGATGTTCTTTTAATTCCAGTAACAGCAGCAATATGACCAGTCCTCACAAAAACTACTGTGCTTTTATGTTTGTTTAAAACACTAGTAGGAAAGCTGTCAAACTATTTAACATGTTATTTTATATTGCTTTATTTTACTTCCTTTTGCTCCAAATTTATGTTCAATCCCCATTTGTTTTTCCATGCTCCCACTAGACTTTAAAATCACATTTTAAAGAGGGTACGACCAATTTGTTGTTGGTTTTGGACCATGCGTAGCATACAGGAGTCTTGGTCTCAGCTGCTTTTGGAATGCAAATAATAAAATGATCATAGTTTTGGCTGTTTTTTAGTCTTTTGAGCAAGCAAAGTTCTGTTTACAGTGAAAAATTTTACAGATCTGTAGCAGCAGAAGTGGGAACTGTAGTATATACCCTTTAGTGCTTTCAGCAAGACATTTTGATTGCTTTTGGACACAATGATAAAAAAGGTCTAGCAAACGCCTGCAATGTCAGAGGACTAAATTATTACATCTACTTCAGAAAAAACCAGGGTTGTGGTATGGGTGGTTTAAAGTACCTCAGAATAACTGGCTTTTAAAATTACAGCTCAATTTCGACTGTTTTTAAAAAATTGGCATACCCAGAAAGCTCAGCTTCCCAACAGAAGTACCCTTCTTCCCCAAGGCCACACCACTCATACACAGCTTTGTGAGCATCTTTTTTTCCACCCTCTCCTGCTCCAGTTTCTTTCCCTGATCCTTAGCTACCCCTCCAGACCCACACTACCTTGAGTTAGACTAGCAGTATACCCTTAGAAGCAGCATAACAAAACAGAAGGTTGCAATGTGTTTAGGTAAGGAAAGTGGGTAAAAATTAGAGTTAGTTGGTAGAAAGTTTTGACTACAAATAAGCAAGCAAAGTACAGTGCAAGGTAAGAATTAACAGCCTCTTTAATTATCAGTTTATTACATAATGTATTTTCTTGTAAGAAAGCCTACAGCTGCTAAATGTGACTTTAAAATCACAGGCCATTCACTCAGTTAGTAGCTGGTATGATACTATTAAAGCCAGTGAAGATGTCCAGATTAGTATGAGTTGAAGGTAGTGGATTACTTGGATATCTATCACAAGAATCAGCGTGAAAATACAGAATATTCTCATAAGTAATTAGTATGTCTTTCTCACCATACTGCTTATTTTCTATGCTATGGTCACAGTGGTATTATGCATTGCCCAAGAAAGTTATTTTGGTCACCACTGTAGATCCTTTTAGTTCTCTGTGAAGGTCATTTTTTAGTGGTCTTACAGGCAGACTCATTAAAAATAAAGTTTATGAGCCAAGAGATAGTGAAATGAAGCAGCTGGTAAAGTGATACTTCGGTTGTCATCCCAACCTCTAGCTGCCTGCGCTATATGGCTGCATACTTGAAAAATTACTGAGATGTTTAACTGGACTTTGACTCAGGGTCCAACCGCCTTTGTCCCTCAATTTATCAGAAAGTATGATATAATAAAAATGCCTCTTTACAAAGTTAGAGCTCCTAGGCCTCCACATTGGAGTACAAATTTATTACTGCATAATAATTACTGCAAACTTAACAGCTAGACATGGTTTAAAAGAACAGAAAACAATGAACCCTCAAGAAACCGATAAAAGATTGAAAAAAATGATTAATTTGAAGAGTAACTACACCATCATCCTTTGTTCATTATTTTTTAAGATGATGCTGGATTCATGGCAAGGTGTTACTAAGGATGTCATTAATACATTTTATGGTAGCAGGGCCTATAAGAACTCGAATTAGGAAGCCTTATATGGAAGCGAGGGAAGATAGTTTGAAATAAAAATTTCTTCTGAAATTGCTCATAATCTGCAAGCCACTTTGCTTTGCACTTTCACAACCCAACACTATTTTGTAAAATATTTTTCATAATGCTCTTAAGATGCAGAACAGGAAGGAATATTCACATCACAACTATAACATGATGTCATTTTGACAAAGCTCTTCCTTTCAGATTTGAGAAAAATTTCATTACAGGGTGTTTTTTTCTGATTATAAGCAGGCAGTCTTTTAACTATGTTAGTGCAGAATCTAGAAGTTTCATTTACTTTCACTTAATATAATTAGTTATTTACAATGTATTTGTTTATTTTCAGACTGTTTCAGTGTTCAGGAATATTATTTAATCTGTCTTTTAAAAGAAATAGAGTAGGTCTAAAGATACAGCTATGTATGTTCAGGTATGCACCTGAATATTTATAATCTAATGTTGTGTAAGAGTCTTTTTCCTTGTCTATACACTCAACGTTTTATGGAGATTGCTAGAGCAATGCAAAATAATTTTTCACTTTGTCATCAGTGAAATTGTTACTTAGTAGTCTCAGTCTAGATAATGATAACATAGTAATAAATAAACAAAATCTGCAGAGAGGAAGGAAATCACATATTCCATTTCCTTATAATAGAAAAGGAAAAAGTAATTGGTATGCATTGTGTTAAGAAAGATTCAGGATATATATTAAGGAAAACTTTTCAACTGTAAAGGAAATGATGTACCGTGGTTTACCTGAATAGACTATGCAGTTTTCCATATGGGAGGCCTTAATAACAATCAAGAATAACAAAATGCTGGAATAATGCAAGTATAGCTGATTCTGATGGGACAGAAGTTTGGGCTGGATGTTCTTACGAATTTCCTTCCAGTTCTATAATTCTGTAACAAGACCCTCAAAATATTCTGAAACCTATACTAAAGCCTCCTCTAATTTACCTGAACCATAAATGTCAAAGTCTAAGAAGTACCCTGAAATCAAACTTTTACCACTGTCACGGTATGCAATCTGCTGCACCAAATTTCTGCAGATACTGTGCTGCAATCTGCCTCTGTGCACTCTGCTGAAATCACTGCAACCCTGAGCTTTAAGGAACTTATTCCAAATTTATATTGATGAAGAGAAAAATGAGGATTGTTTCACTATATACAAACAGTTGGCCCGCTGTCATATGCTTCTAAATTTTCTTAGGCAAAATACTCCTCAAAACTGTTATTTTCAAAGAAAAGAAGCCAACTTAATCACAGAGAATCCTGTGCTGTTCTAGACATTCATCTCAGGCAAACTGAATCTCTGCACAGACCTCAGAGAAGCAGTATGTGCTCTTCTACATGTAATGAGGTGACTGGAGAATCTTTTGGAAAAAAAAAAATCTAGTATCTGTGGAAGTCTAACATGTTTTTAGAAAAAGAATGTGACCAGCTCAGAGGTATGCTTGGCTCTTTCCATACTCTCTTTCTCTACATTCTTTCACAAGAAGACTCCTATTATTTTGCTCAAGATATTTTCTTTTCTCTTTTGCCACTTTAAATGATTCCATAATACCTTTTTTTTAAATCATCATCATCATCAGTATTATCACTTACTCTAGTCCTTGAGATATAACCACCAATTAAGTGACAGAAAAGAGAGTAACAAATGCCTATAGAGATGAGAAATGAGTAACCATTAAACAGATCACTTCTTTTGGTGGGGTTTTTTGTTGTTTTGGGTTTTTTTTATTTTATTTTATTTATTTCTTATCACTGTTTGTTGACCAGGATTTCTATTATTGTTTTATTAAGTACTGCTATTAAATGCTCCAATTATCTGTGATGAAATCCTGCTCACGTTGGCATGCTGTGTGAGAGATCTTGTTGTTATTATTGTTGTTTCCTCTTTTAACCAGAGGGCATGTCTTCAAGATTTGTGTTATCTATGTATAATGTAACATGACAAGAGCAAGAGTTGAGAGGAAAAGAGAATGACGACTCTGACAGGGTTGTTTTCATTCTATGACAGACATAGCATTGCTTGAGGTAAAGTCTCCTGGCTCTCCACACTGACTGAATAGCTGAGGTTGAGGGGGTGACAAAGGGACATGCTACAAATTATTTGTCTTTCTTTTATTATAGTACATGGTCATCCTGATAAGTATGTGACCCTAAAACTTAAAGCTCTGATTAAATGCTTCAATTTATTTGTTTATATGATTTCACCAATTTCTAGATTTACTAGATTTTTTGTTTCTATACAGTTATCCCAAAGATATTCACTTCTGTTTGCAGGGCAAACCAGCATGGTTTCTTCAAGAGAATTAGCATTATTGGGAGCCCTAATTTCTGCGTGGGAGTACAGCAATAACTAGTAGGGCAAAAGAAAAATGTTTTGTGCCTCACATACTTAAATCTGAGCTTAAACATGGTGGGGGAATAGAGCAAATGAAGTAGTGGACAAAAAAACAGGTGAAGTGTAAAATTCTGTGACCACTTCTTTGCCTCTAGCTGTCTAGCCAAATTCTTGCAGTCATTCTGCAGCTATGTTGGAATGAAGGTTCCTGCAGTTCTCATAGACTTTAAAGGGAAAATTAGATTAATTCTTTCTTTATTGAGTTCTTAAATGGCCGTCATCTCTTGTTTCACCTCTGGCCATACCCTAGTGAGTTCACCTGTTGGCTGCAGTGTTGGTTGGTTTCGAATATCAACGTGATGAGGGAACACTCAGCTCTCACTGCTGCAGCAGACACAGCAGCAGCAGCAGCAGAAACCAGGGGAGCACATTTCGTTTAACAAAGATTACTCTTTGGTAAACCAGACATGGAAAGATGATTATGGCTGCTGAGAAGATAGTGGGGACATTTTTTGAATTTAACAAGTGGAAATAGTTGGCTACTAAAAAGCAGATATGCAAAAGCAGAAAGGAAGAAAAACAACTTACCTGGTTGAATTAAGTTGTGATCTGCTTAAGCAGAAAACCAGGTAAATGTTTGGAGAAAACACTGTACAGCATCTCTAAGATTGAGATGCATGTAATATGTTGGTGACATCATAAAATCATTTAGGTTGGCAGGTACCTTTAAGATCATTGAGTCTAACCATTAATCTAGCACTGCCCAGTCCACCACTAAACCATGTCTATCAGTGTCACATCTACGTGTCTTTTAAATAACTCCAGGGATGGTGTACCCACCAGCTCCTTGGGCAGCCTGTTCCAATGGTTGAAGAAGTTTTTCCTAATATCTAATCCAAACTTTCCCTGGCACCACTTAAGACTCTTTCCTCTTGTCCTATTGCTTGTACTTGGGAGATGAGACTGACCCCCACCTCGCTACAACCTGTTTTCAGGTAGTTGTAGAGAGAGATAAGTTCCCTCCTGAGCCTCCTTTTCTCCATGCTAAACAATCCCAGTTCCCTCAGCCCCTCCTCGTGAAACTTGTTCTCCAGTCCCTTCACCAGATTTGTTGCCCTTCTTTGGACCCACTCCAGCACCTCAGTTTCTTTCTTGTAGTGAGAGACCCGAAACTGAACACAGTATTCAAGACCAGTGCCAGTCCAGGGGGCAATCACTGCCCTGGCCCTGCTGGCCACACCATTGCTGATACAGGCAGGGTTGCCATTGGCCTTCTTGACTGCCTGGGCACAAGCTGGCTCATGTTCAGCAGCCATCAATCAGCACCCCCAGGTTCTTTTCCACCAGGCAACTTTCCAGACACTCTTCCCCAAACCAGTAGCGTTGCATGGGGTTGTTGTGGCCCAAATGGTACTGAGTCTTGTTGAATTGCATACAATTGGCCTTGGCACATCAATTCAGCCCATCCAAATCCCTCTGTAAAGCCTTCCTATACTCCAGCAGATCAACACTCCTGCCCAACTTGGTGCAAACTGAGGGTGCACTCAATCTCCTTGGCCACATCACTGATAAAGATATTAAACAGAACTGGCCTCAATATCGAGCCTTGTGACTGGCTGCTAACTAGAGTTAACTCCATTCACCACAGCTATTTGGGCCTGGCCATCCAGCCAATTTTTTACCCAGCAAAGAGTACACCCATCAAAGTCACAGGTAGCCAGCTTATCCAGGAGAACTCTGTGTCAAAGGTTTTACTAA
This sequence comes from Nestor notabilis, assembly GCF_000696875.1. Classification (NCBI taxonomy): domain Eukaryota; kingdom Metazoa; phylum Chordata; class Aves; order Psittaciformes; family Psittacidae; genus Nestor; species Nestor notabilis. Next base: position 21,307 of record NW_009927653.1, on the reverse strand, counting down.
AGTCTGGGTAGACAACATCCACAGCCTTTCCATCATCCACTAAGCAGGTCATCTTGTCACAGAAGGAGGTCAGGTTAGTGAAGGAGGACCTGCCTGGGCCTGATCAACTGGTTGTCCTGTCTGTGCCACATGATAGCACTCAAGATGATCTGCTTCATAACCTTCCTTGGCACCAAGGTCAGACTGACAGCCTGTTAGTTCCCCAGATCCTCCTTCCAGACCTTCTTCTAGATGGACATCACATTTGCTCACCTCCAGTCACCTGGGATCTCCCTGGTTAGCCAGGACAGCTGATGAATGGTTCAAAATGGCTTGGTGAGCACTTCCACCAGCTCTGTCCATACCCTTGGGTGGATCCCATCCAACTCCATAGACCTGTGTGTGTCTAAATGGTGTAGCAGGTTGCTGACCATTTCTCCTTGGATCATGGGGGCTTCATTCTGCTCCCTGTCCCTGTCTTCCAGCTCAGAAGGCTGGCTACCTGGAGAACAGCTGGTCTTACTATCGAAGACTGAGCAAAGAAGGCATTAAGTACCTCAGCTTTTCCTCATCCTTTGTCACTATGCTTCCCCTCACATCCAATAAATGATGAAGATTCTCCTTAGCTTTCCTTTTGCTTTTAATGTATTTAAAGAAACATTTTTTATTGTATTTTACTGCAATAGCCAGATTAAGTTCTAGTTGGGCTTTGGCCCTTCTAATTTTCTCCCTGCATAACCTCACTACATCCTTGTAGGCCTCTTGAGTTGCCTGCCTCTTCTTCCAAAAGTCATAAATTGTCCTTTTTTTCTTGAGTTTTAGCCAAAGCTCTCTGTTCAGCCAGGCTGTTTTGAGGTGCATATTTATGTTGGTGGGATTGAGCACTGTAATTTCATGAATGGAGAAGGTACCACAGTAGCTTTAAATATACTTCACTCTCCTAATTCCAAGCTGCTAATTTTTAGTGCCTATTGTAATATACAGTTATAAAAAAAGCAGCCATTCACTTGGGATAAAGCAGTTGGATTCTAGCCTACATATTTTGTATAAGTGGCTGAAGTATAAGGTTGTTTCCTCTACTTGGCAAAGTGCATATTTATTTACACAGAGTAAAGCAGATCTGTTAGGAGACTGAGAAAACGATAGTAATGTTATAACAAGGTGTTAAAAGCATTTGAAGATAAAACATTTCAGTCCATGCAATAAATTGGGCAGGGCAAAGCAGTCAGAGCTTTCTCAAAACTAAATAAGGGCCCTCATCATCAAGCAAACAGCAATACAGAAGTCATTAGCTTTTATCTGAAGTTTTAATCTTCTCCCATGCAGAATGGGAAAATATTAGTGAGGCAGGGGAAAACTGTTGCCTGCCATAATCTCTTATCAGTTGCTTTCTGATGTGAGAGAAAACAGTTTGCCATCCTTCTGTCAAGAATTACAGGTGACAAAACAGAGTTGACTCCTGTCAATTCTGTGCTTACCATGGAGGCAAGGTAAAGAAAGCAGATCATTTACCAATACGACTTCATTGCCCATCAAAAGCTGCAAAGGTGAAGAACTGGCAAATACCAATATAAGAATAGACTGAAGCAGAAAAAAATGTTGTTAACTGGGGCCTGTACATTCAGATCTATGAAACTAAGCCTGGTTGCTTTGCTCTGTGGCTGTATAAAAAGAAATGAAGCACTAAACTAGCAAAAAAGGAGCAGTAAATTTTTTAGGAGGAAGCCTTTCATTCCCCAGAGTATAGCAGTCATTTCAGGGAGGAGTACATGGACAGGCTGATATGCTGCCCTTGTAATATGATTTGGAAAAACAAAATCATCTCTAATGAGCTGCAGCTGAGCAAATCATTATTCACCTCAGAGTTCTTTTTATCAAATTATATTTTAGCCAAGCACTTGCAAAATGTGAATAATGCTGCTGTGGAAAAAGGGGAAACAAAATTACAGTATGAACTAGAAGCAGCAGAAATGCATTTTTATGGCCATATTATCAGTTTGATATGCAAAGATTCACCTGCAGAAGTTCCTATAATCCTTCAGAAGTGCTAATATCTTGACACCAGTGTGATATTTCATATGTAGATTTTTCCTTATTAACTCTCAAGAGTTAAGAGGTTTTTTGGTTTTCCAACTTCTTTCTGATAGAAAAGCAGCTCAGGTGCACAAATGCATGTTTGATTTAGGTGTTATATCACTCAAATTGGTACAAAGTAGTACCTTATTTTTATCAAAGCAACTAATTGTAGAATTTAATCATCCAGGTTTAAAAACTGTGCTACATAGGTTTAGAAAATGGGCTGTATTAGTAGAGCTTTTCTGATAATATTAGAGATGACCTTCAGAAACAGTGGCTTGATGACAGGCTTTAATCTTCCTCAATATTTATGAGTGAAGTACAAATCTCATCCAAACCAGAGTGCCCAAAAACTTTAGAGGAAGTCTCACTTTAGGCAAAAGGGCTATTCCAGTGCGCAGTGAGTCAGTGATATATTACCCTCATTTTTTAAGTAGATCCCTCACAAAAATATCTTTTTTTTGATTCAATAAATCCTGTAACTTAGAATACGTGCGTGACAGTAGAAAATCGAAATAGCCCTGTATATTCAAGTATTTCCTCCATTTACACAAAATCAGTTTCTAATACTCTGTGGTAAGATTTTATCCATTAACAGTTTTCATTAAAATTGGTCATGCAGGCTTCAGATATTAATTTCATAGAGAGCTCATAAGCTATGAAACATCATTCCTCTTCCTTAGAAACTATTTTAATCTCGTTTTCATTTGCTGCATTAGCTCTGATTCATGTCTCTTGTTTCTTGGGTTTGATTTTTTTCGGGGGAAAGTTTCTTTGTTTCGGTCAGGGTTTTTTTTGTTTGGCTTTGTTCTGGTTTGGCTTTTGTTAGGTTTTTTTTTTGTTTGTTTGTTTGTTTTGGTTTTTTTGTAGATGTCTATTATCCATAAAATGGATTAAGAATATTGAAGAAGCCTTTAAGTATGAAGCAGTTGTTCATAAAAATGATGATGTAGGATATTCCTACTGCTGGGGTCTTACTTCTTAGTCTTCTTGCTTGTAGCGTACCAAATTTGATAGGCTTCAAGAGAGGATGAAAATGTAATTAGCTCTTATTTGAGGCCTTTCTTTTCTTGCATACCGTTTGAGGTAGGCCTATGGGCTCCTAATCACTGATTCTGTTCTTGATCTTGCAGTCGCTCACATCCAGTCATAGAACAAATAGTTAAATTTCTTAGTCTCAGGAAAGATTTTACACTGTTTATGCAAATGAACAAAAAAAAAAAAAAAAATCAAAGCACCAAAGCAAATTTCTCATCAGGTGAAATCCACTTGATGTTTGCTGGTTGAAACTTGAAAGAACATGAGGATTCAAAATCGAAAAAAAAAAATAATAAAGAAAAATCTTGGAGAATGCATTCTCCACTAACTTTTACATGAAGGACTAGATATCGTCCTGTGAGAGATATGGTAGTTCAAGAAGAGGTCATGAAATAAGTCATGCTTATTAAGCATGACAGCCCCTTTCTGGATTTAACATTTAGAAATCAATAAAGACCAAACCAGAAATTAGATATTACAGGAACAATTGTTGCAGCAAGAACAATTAATAGCTCACTAATATACAGTTGAAATGCTAGAAATAAAAAAAATGAGAAAGACTAAATTTGAAGTTTGGTCTATCTTGAAGTATCAATTACACAGCCCAGCTGGCTAGATTGTGGAAACCAAAATACATACATGGGCTTTATTTACTTTGTGCCACAAGATTCAGTTTACAATCTGTAAATGCTAAACCTAACTTGACAGTGTATTCAGTCAGTGGAGTTGTGCAATGTCTGATCTATTTACAAAATTTCAGGCATGCAGAATAATTCTTTAGAATATTTTGTAGATATCTTTCTTTTCTGAAAACATCTCAGAAAATAGTAGTCCAAATTAACTAAGAACTAACTAAAGTAAACAATTTTAGATAAAAAAAACTAGGCAGATCATTTCCTCCTTCCACATCAAAAGAAGGTAACAAGCAATGAAAAGAATACTTCATAATATTATACATTCTAAATCTGGGTTATTAGATCATCATCTAATCTGTCTTCCTCTATATAAAAGTCCATTAAGCTACCAACAGATACCCTTTAAAGAGATTAAAATATGCTAGTTAGATCAAAGCTGTTCAGTTCTCAGAAAATTGAAGTATTTACCAAAGTTAGAAATAAAGAATAGGTTTTAACAAGGTCCATAACTTCTTCTACAGCAGTAATTGATTAGGTAAAATGGTCTGAAAACTCAAACTATGTCTATCCCACAGAGAGGAAAAAAACCTCCAAATTTTGACAAAGCAGGGAAATTTCTCCCTCTTAACTAAAATGTGGTGATGAGTATGTGACCAAGAACTACCCAGAAGGAACTGAAGAAAGGATATCCCCTGCCACTAGATCTTACCTAACCTTACTTCACCTCCATCCACAATATAACAGACACTTGGAAGACTTTCTTTGCTGTAATTTCCTCTTTCTTAAGAACGCATTTCACAACTTGTGCATTATTGAGCAAAATATTCCTCAGTAGATTCAGAGATGACTGGTAACAGTGCTGTAACACCATGCCTGGCTAAGAGCATTTTTTTAATGCAAAGCTGCAGGCACTGCAAACACACTAGGGTAATACAAGAAATTCAGAACAAAGAGTGATTTATAATCTGCAATGTTTCTTTTTCTGTTCATCAAGTTATTGCTTGACCCTCTAGGTCATGATTTCAGAAGGCAAGGCATACCTATTTATCACTTCGCATTTTCCCCTTATAGTGCTTTAGTAAGAACAATCGTCATCAGACTCCTTAAGTGTTAGTATTAGAGCTAACTAAATAATTTCTCAAGGGTTTATTTCATGGATTTTGGCATTTTTGTCCTTTAATTTGTTCAGTGAATGATTTTTCATATTAGTCAATCAGGTGTATAAGCTGGTCAAATAGTATTTATTGAATTCATTTGATGACTGATTTGTACCAAATATTGGATAAATTATTCATAACTAACCCGTTCCATTATTCAAAATGATCTAATTATCATACCTAGTCTTAAAAGGGACATGTATTCATAGTGCACAAGGTAAATTAAACTAATGAGAGTACAGCCTATATGTTTGTGGCATAGCTGCAGTGCATCATCCTCTTAACTGCTTTTACTGAAGCTCCTTCACATGAATTGTGTAGGGCACAGTGCCCTTGAAAGATGAAAGCTGACTGTCAATCTCCACAAGCTAAACCATTCCCCTTCGCTGTTTCATCATATTCCAGTGAACAGTCTCTTCAGAGGCCTTGTAGTTATATTTTTACCATGCTGGGAATTTTGTGCTATCATATGGAGAAGTGTGATCATTAAGAAGGAACAGCGGCTAGGCACTAACTCAGATGACCACAGGTAAATTTCTTGCTTAATCAGTCTCACTCAGTTCTCCATAAACAAAAAATGGAGATGGAATAGAGCCTGATCTCAAGCAGATGTTAGGCAGATATGTTAATAAAAGATTCTGACTTACTCTGAAATTGTTACAACAAAATATTAAGTACAATATTGACACACGTATCAAAAAGTGGAAAACCCTGATTTCTTCTGAGGTGCCAGTACCCTGCATCTGAAGTGCCAGAACATGACTATCTGAGTAGAAGCAGTAATTCTGCGTAGCGCATTCTGTAAGTGTCTGACAAAAGAGCTAAATTATTCATGGTGCTGGGGGTTATGAGCAAAGTATATTATCTTTAGCATAACAAGTGTATTTTCAACTTTACTGACTCTTCATTTTTGCAAACAGACTTCCAAATGGATTTTGAGATGAAAAGATAGTGTCATTTTAGCATGATTTACATAACTACCATATTGGTCTCCATAGACATCTTGACTCAAGCTGAAGAACACACAGAGTAGCTGAGTTTCTGATACTTAATACCACTTATTAAAGGTTGAAATTTGTCCTATGTCACTTCCAGGTGAGTAACAGAGAAAACTGTACAAATACAAGAAGCTTTGTGCATGAGGCAATGAACCTACTCTAGGTACATATAGTAAGGAAACAGTCTTCAGGAGTCAAATACCTGTAGTTATGTGGTAAAATTCTATGCTATGTATAACATAGAAATCCAGCTTAATGAGGAGAACTGCTCAAAACCTGTGTTAACATTTCTAGGAAAAGGTTATCTTTACAAAGAATGTAAAATTCATACTGACGTTAGAGTAGAAGTCTATGAACTAACTTTTCAGGATTTCTGCTTTCTGTGAATTTCCAATTTTCTGGAATTATGGGAGTCACAGAATCACAGAATCATACAATCATAGAATGAACTAGGTTAGAAAAGACTTTTAAGATCGTCAAGTCCAACCATTACCCCAAAACTGCCAAGTCCACCACTAAACCATGTCACTAAGGTTCACTAAAAATCTATATATTTTTTTTAACGCTTCTGGGGGCAGTGATTCCACCACTTCCCTGGGGAGCCTATTCAAATGCCTGACTACCCTTTTGGTGAAGAAATTTTTCCAAATATCCAATCTAAACCCCGCATCGGCACAGCTTGAGACTGTTTCCTCTTGTCCTATAACTTGTTACTTGGGAGAAGAGACCAGCCACTTCCTTGCTCCATCCTTCTTTCAGGTAGTTATAGGATCATGGAATAGATGAAGTTGTAAGACATCTCTGGAGGTCAACTGGTCCAATCCCCCAGATCAAACAGGGTCACATAGAACAGGTTGCCCAGGACCACATAGAACAGGTTGCCCAGGACCACGTCCAGTTTTTGTATGTCTCCAGGAATGGAGACTCCACAATCACTCTGGGAAATCTGTGCCAGTGCTCAGTCACTTTTACAGTGAAGAACTGAAAAAGTGTTTGCTGATGTTCAGAGAGGACCTCCTGTGTTTCACTTTGTCCCCAGTGCCTCTTGTCCTGTCACTGGGCACCACTGAAAAGAGCCTTGCTCTGTTTTCCTTGTACTCTCCCTTCCAGTACCTATATACACTGATAAGATCCCTCCTTAGCCTTCCCTACTCTAGGGTCAACAGTTCCAGCTCTCTCAGCCCTTCCTTGTAGGAGGGATGCTCATCTTAATGACCCTTTGCTGTACTTGCTCCAGTAACACATATACCCTTGAACTTCTCAACTCACAGTCCAAGCTGCCCAAATATAAGGTGTTTCTACTATACAAAGAGTAAATACAAGTAAATAAAATAGCCATGAGAATACTGTCTAGCCCTGAGGCCAACAAACATAGACAGCTTGTAATCCTCATGTTAAATTCTCTTTGCCTTTCTGTCCCAGAAAACAATGGTTTTATTGCCTGCTAGAAATGGTCTCTCCGCCATGGTATCCTCAAAAGGATGCTAGGGATTGTTTGGCAGAGTGCTCACTGGTATGGTCTTAAAACATGTCAGGGAGTGTGCTAACAGATAAACAGTTAAACAGTGTTAATGACTGCAAGGACAATGTTTAAGCTTGGGCAGTCCCCCTGTTTAGTTTGTCTTCTAGTATAACTGCAAGCTTCCAGTTCAGAAATTGTGTAGCCAGGTTAGCAGGGTCTGTGGCCAAGGCAGCATTCTCTGGCTCCCAGCATGTGAAATGCTCTTCTTTAGAGAGTATGTGCTTGGGCACAGCCCCATGTGAATTCAACTATATGACTTCTGGGCTGTTTCTGAAACATACACGGCTTGTTTGGAGGGCAAAGAAGCAGGTACCTGTCTGCATTCCCCCAGGTGGGCACATTTTAATGTATTAAGTATTTTACATATATCAACTACTGTAATTCAACTTTAGAAATACCGTTTTTGAAGACTATGCACCTAATTTTGTTTTATGTATTTCAGGTAAGAAATGAAAGGGATTCAGCTCAGACTCAGACTTTACAGGAACATTCACAGAACTGACTTACACCCCCACTACTCCTGGTCTGAGGTGGTAAAATAACTTTATTGGTAAGTTAAGCACACTGAGGCATCTCACAAATGCTTTCATAAGCACACATATTTATTATAGCAACACCGTCTGCCAGCAGCTTCCTTATAAAGCCCTATTTTCAGGGATTTATAGAGCCGACATATGTATCGTGGGGGGACAAGCCTACATTTGCAGGGCGATGACCTTATAGGTCTCTACCTCTGTTTTCTACAATTCTTTAAATAAGCTGTGTTGTTCACTTTGATAAGGAGTAAGATACAAACCAAGATGATTTTCTTTGTGAACAGCTTTAACGTGTAAAAGAAATCCACTTTTCTCCTTTAATTTTTATGCATATAGACAAGACTGAATGATGTTTAGATGCTTGTGTAATTTTAAAGAAGCTTTAGCTATTTTTAAATGTTCTTTGGCAAAAGATTATTTCACAGTATGTTCAAATCATACTTAATATTTAGAAAAAAAAAAAAAGAAGTATAGAAAAATAGATAAATCTGATCTGGGTTAGAAATGCTTTCCTTTGTCCAACAATGACCCCTTCCTGCCAGGCAGACTTGCAGCTCTTCAAAAAATATCAGTGCCTCACCAAAAGTTAGCCAGGTAAGTCAAACCACTGAATAACATGAAAGAGCTTGTCCCACTGTTTGAGTTGCTTATGAAAGACTTCTAGCAACAACATAAAAAGAAAAGCCTGAATATCACTACAGAATCAATGACATGAGGGTCAATGCCATGAATAAATGTTGATATGAAATCTGAAAAGGTAAGAGCAGATGAACAAAACTCTAAAAGGACCATCTTCTCATCATGAAGGTCAAGATGACTAAATACTTCAAAATATTTCAAAATCCTTTAAATATTTAAAAAAAATTGTAATATTTAAATGTGAAAAAAAGGAAGTGATTTTCTTAACTTTGAAATATCTCAATGTTTCAAGCATAAAAAGTGATTTTTTTTGATCTGCAATATGACATTATTAGTATTTAAAGCTGTGTATATGTATATCAGCTGCAGTCATTGCCTTTATTATGCTATTTACCAAAATACAGACTCTGAGCATATGAAATACAAATATATTATGGTCAATGCTCACAAAGTATGTTTCAGCATAGTATACGCAGCTGTTGCAAAATAATAAAATATCAAAAATACAAAATGCAAAATATTTACAGCCAACTTAATGTGCTTTTTTTTAAACATGAACACTAAAGAAATAGGACAATATGCAGACAGCTATATAAAATGGAAAAGTTTCTTTCCAGTAGAGACTTTATTTTATGTTATTTTAAAAGTAATGCTTGCTTTGGCTTACCCTGAAAATAATCCCAGCCCTCAATTAAACTGGAATCTAATGAAACAGAAATGCGGCTCAAAGGAATTTATCAAAATGTCCTCTATCTGGCAAGCCAGATTTAGGGAATGACAGCCAAGCTACTACTTTTCAAGCCACCAAAGATTTTTAGACATGCTACAGAAGTGCTCCTCTGCTAAAAGATAAATGGAGCAAGACCTTTGGAAAAGGAGGCAGAGTAATAAGAATGCCAGCAAAATATATCATGTAGGCAAAATTCATTGTCCATGAGTCGTCTTCAAAGAAGCTCTTCCCACAAATAGTATTAAATAGTATTAACCTGGCTAAATGTTTTGGCTATGGAGATAGGGCATAATGAATATGCCTAGAATATACCACAGTAGTATATTTATAATGCAATATATACAATGTATTACATCAATGCATATAAACATGCTTAGGCAGTAGATAAATGTATAAGGCATATGCTTTGCAACTAAATTTTTTGTTAAGCACACTAAAGCCCCCCATAACATTTCTTCATCTAGAGCAGTAGTTTTAAACTATAATTATTTCCTATCATTACATTTGAAGGTGAAGTTATAAATTTGATAACAAAGAGAATATTATTTCTGACTTCCTAGTGTGCAATTAAAGAATTCAACGTATCATAAAATTACTCAGCAGGTCACTCTTCCAGTACATCTCATTTACTCACATCTCACTTTCTAATAAACCAAAATATGTCTTACCTTTGACCTCTATAAAAATTTCATAGTGGACATGAAAGAAGGGAATCTGATTAATTTTTCCATTTTTACAGTAAGACAAAGCTTTTTTTCACTCAAACACCAGCAATATATAACATCAGAATAATATGTATTAATATAAATTATTTTTCTTAGGTTTATATTCCTCCTGGTAGTCATTATCAGAAATTTTACTTGAAAGTAAATAAGTAAGGGTTTTTTTCACACCAATTATTAGTTATGAATAAACAGAGCAAGTACTAAAGCTGGCTTTGCACCTACTGAATGCTGCAAGTGTCTGTACTCATTTGATATGCATCTAGCAAAGCTTGGATGTTCCCAGAAGGCCACTCCATGAACACTGAGAGAGCAGCGTCTGCTAGTGGTGCCTGTAAGTCACAAAGACAGAAAATATTTATATAAGTGAGAGCAATTGGAAAGAATGAACCTTATTTAAACTACATTCCATTCTATTTCAAAAGCACACAGAGAAACAGTTTCATGCATTGATTATCAGTGTATGTACAGAATAGTAGTATAAGATCCTGAAACACATTTCAATGTTCACTTGGTGGGGTTTTAGGAGGGTTTTCTTAATTACAAAGATTTTTACGTTTTGCTTCACTTTCACTTTGCCTGATAGGTCCTGTCAAGTTGATTTGTTCTGAGCTTTTTCTCTGAGGGTATAATGCATACAGGTATGTGACACCACAGAGACCCACGCATATATACAAGCTATGAGAGAAAGAGTATATGAACATGTATATACTATATTTATATATGTACAATATAAGTATGTGTGGTTCATATAGATTTATTCATGTATATGCATACATACATATGTATAGGAGTCTAGTAATGATTATGTTTAGAACACAATGCAAAAGATGTCTCCTTTTTTTAACTTCAGAAAATTACAAAGTAATACTGTACCTGTGGCATTGAGAGGACATCGATTGAATGCCATGTCCCCAGCTGGGGTCCTTTTCCACACCATTGACATCAAATAGTCTTCAGGACATATTTCATATGGTGCTGCCATTTAGAAATGAGAATTTAAATAGAAACATTAACATTAAAAAGATATTTTATATCAGAAAAGTATGTCTTCAGTCTTACTCTAATTTTTCCTGAGATGCATATATTAACGTAATTTGGTTTAAGAATGAAGTACAAAAATGGAAGAATGCAAAACTTGCAGGTTTTATATAATATCTGTCTTTGTGGTGCTATTTATTTCATATAACCTGTGCTTTTATTCTCCTCAGCAAGCAAACATTCTCTAGGTTATAGTCTCGATGTTTATAGGGTTGAATCTTTTTTTGTTGATCTCTTTTGATCAATAACATTAAGCATCTATCAGATTATGATTCTCAAAATGTAATAAGCAGTGATGCTTATCTTACACTAAAATTTTTAAAGATTTTTCTAAAACTTAAACTGTATGTGAAAGAATCTGTTCTTAAATCACAGTTGAAATATTAAATGCGCTAAAGGTATCAAATAAGAGCTGCATATTCTGAAGACCAAAAAGCAGGTTATTTCTTTGAAATATGTTTCAGTGTCAGTTGGTAATTAAGCAAGTATAGTCAATAATGTGGAACTGAACCCAGGACAGGGGCTATAAAACAAAATTGCAATACCATTTAAAGGGAAAAAATATTTTCACAATTTCGTAGTAACAGAACTGCATGGGGAAAAAAAGCTTCTCCAAATGCTTTGTGTTTAATTTGCACATAGTCATGATTTAGAGACTCCTTTTGCTCTTTTTTCTTTACTGTAGATTTCCAGTTTATGATTTTTGAGAAAATTAAATTAACACAGCAAACATCTGGTTGAAGTCATCTCACAACTGACAAATACTAGTTGCTGAAATCTAATTAATTCCAAGGTCAGCAGAGAAAAGCCATGAATATTATTATTTGTATTTCAGGAAAATTGAACCCCACTGTATTACAGCAAAGCAGTTACAAAACAAGAAAAAGGAACAGAGAAAGGAAAGTCTATCACTTTAGCAGATAGGGTGGTAAGGCAGGAAGCAATTCAGTGATTCACCCATGATTGCATGGGAAATCTCTAGCAGAGGCAGGAACATACTACAGATTTTACCAATCCCATTTCCTAACCCACAAAACTGTCCATCTTCCCTGTTTTGTACTTCTGCTGATGCTAAGGTGAGTAAGGGAAGTGAGCAGTCTTCTGCACAAAGATGTACCTTCTTTTTGTGGAGGACAAAGAACACCTAGCAGATGGCTCAGTAATACTAATATGAATCACAGTTGGGCAGAAAAATTGCTTGCTATTTGCCTCACCATCAGCATTCCTGAATCGTAAATCAAGACATTTGGTTCTGCTAAAAAAGCAAGACATCCACTAATGACAAAACCCAAAGAAAGTCAGTTATATTCGTAATCTAGAATAATAGCACTGCTTTAGACATGGCCAAAAAGTGAATGCATCAGGCCAGTGTTAAAATGGGAAAAGCCAGATTTTGCTAAACATAAGCCATCTGGAGACATAAGCAAACGCAATTACCATTCTATTATGACCTTATAAGCAAAAGAAATGTTCTGATTTCGGGAGTGTAAATTAACATAATGAGGAGGTAATATTATAAATCACATAAATTTGCTAAAGCTTAGAGCTCTTTGAGAAGTGTATTTGTCATGCAGCTGTGGCCATTTCAAATGTATTGTGTTCACTAATCAACACTTTAGGTGCTGATTCTCAGAACTAAAACTCTTACTTCCCTCCAAACACTGAATGTTAAATGTGGTTTATTTTTCAAGAAAAAAAACCAAAAACAAATACAAAACCAACAAAATCCACAAAAAACCAACCAACCAACCAAAAAACTCAAAAATCAAACCCCAAACCAAAACTATGCATATGTATGCATATATATATGTATACTTATAGACACCATATTTTCTGTTTTACATTAGCAAGTCACAGGTAGTATCAGAGACTTCTCATCTATTTGGAAGGGTACTTCTTGTGTGCTTTTGCATCATGCTTTTCAGAACTCAAGATCATATTTTAATTTTAGCCTAATGCCAGAAAGAATCTGTGCACCTGCGCGTTGCGTTCAGAGTAAAAGGCATTCCCAAGACTGAGTTATCAGGAAAGAGATGTGGGAAAAAGTCAAAGCTTGGAAGAGGTATCACTTAGCCCAGGTAAAGAAGCTTTCCTGATCCCTGGATGACTTTGCATTGTATAAATACCTTGGATCAAGCACTGCTGCACATTAAAAACAAACCACTTCTTCACAAAGCTAAAGTATATCTGGCAGAGCTTACTAATCAGGCATCCACCCACACTAAAGCATCTGTGAGGCTCCAACCCATGTTGCCCATGAAGACATTACAGTCACACTGCAGTGGTATTATATCTGAGTTAAAAACTTTGCTGACCTTGCTGGCTCTGCTCAGGACCAGTTCAATTATTTCTGTAACTATAGCACAATTAATTCCTAACACACCCACAGATAAATGTAAACTAGCTGTACAAAATCATAGAGAATTACTAAAATTTAGAAGCAAACAGCAGATACTGATGTAAAATTGCTAAAATTGGCAAATAAAAAGCAGATCTCTCCTTCACTGATGATGTGATTCAGCAATATCTTCCCACACAGAGCATGTACTCAGATATACCACCCCTGGAATGATAAGCCTGAATTCATCCCACTTAAGCATAAACACTCAACAAAGTCTGGAGTCTAGAAGCATAGTCTTCCTCTGACATTACTGGTGAGAGGACATATATCTCCAAGAGGCAATCAAACCACTTGGGGTATGAGGAGGCTCTGAACGACGCACAAAGCAAGAGAGACACACAACCTAACAGAGTATATGATCTACCTACGCAGCTAACAGATACGGGAAAGGGTAACAACAGGGTGAAGCAAGTTAGCCAACAGCAGACAGTAGCTTACAAATAAAGCTAAAACTGCAGTTTGTCTCTTAAATCCTAATTCAATGCACAGGCAAAATTATCTTAAACAAAAGCAATAGAAAAAAAGCTTTTGAACATCTTGTAGAATAGTGTTGTAATCAGAGATAGAACAAACCACACAGGTTTAATTTTAATTATGTGTTGACAATTATTTGAATCTTTCTCCTTCTCATATTCTGCTTTATGTAGGTAGTGTTGCTGCTGAAGAAATCTTCCACTTTCAGTAGGAAATAATTAGCTAGTCTTGAGCAGAAGTTATGCACTGTTATCTTTTTGTTAACAAACAAGGCAGTCTATCATTGTTTTCAGTAACATTTTGGTCAAAACAATTCCTATATTATGTTTTCTACCACTGACAAGAGACAAAAAAAATATTGAGAATTTGTTTTGTGCAAAATCTTGGTAAAGCATACATATTGGAACATGCATAGAATTATTATAGAACTAATTATTATAAAATTCAGTATTTCTGGAAACCAATTCTGTATTATTGGAACCTAATACATTCTTAAAACTGCCATAAGAACATGGTCTTATTTTTCTAAAAATAAATTTACAGAAGTCTTCTCTCATGAAAAATACTGTACTTTTTCTCAGTTCTCACATCTCAAAGATTTTACTGACACATTTGGTGGGACTTAGCTTATCTCTCTTATACATTTCTCTAAAAGTTTCTGTTCAGCTTGCCATATAACTCCTTATCAGTCACAGGTTGCAATTTCTTTTGTTAGCCAGCTGTCTCCCTTATTCCTATGGGACAGAGCTATTGTTCTTTCATTCTGTGTAAGTTTTCTGCAGTGACTCCTGCATGACTAGCTGCTTAGCAAATCCAGAAGGTTTTATTTCCTTTCCCTGATTTGTTTCCAGTTTTCTGAAGTTATCTTTCACAAAAGGATGCTTCTAATCCAGAGTTCTAAATCCCTAACACCTCTGACCTACTGGCAGTGAAATCTAACTTTAGACATTTGGAATGCAACAGTGGAGCAATGACTGAAGCCAAAATATCTTCATGTATTTGTTTTTCATTCCCAGCATATTAAATAATAAGAAGGAAGCAACCAGTTTTAAAATTCATAATTGTGAAAAGAAATAAATCACAAAGATACTCAGCATTTGTCCAGAAATGCTACATGGTTTAGTGGTGGACTTGGGAGTCCTGGGGTAACAGTTGGATCTTAAAGGTCTTCTGCAACCAAGTTGATTCTATAAATCAAGCTGTTCAAGAAACCAACTTTCAGATAATATTTCTAAGCCTGCCTTTCTTAGTGCTGCTTAAATTCAGCTTCTATGAGTGTCCAATGTAATTCAGTCCCTGCCCAAACCATTTGAAGATAATCACTGATCAGCTACAAAGAAAAATCTTGTATAATGGTCAGATAATGCAGAACTCAAACTACAAACAGTCAAGTAGACAGCTCTGTTTGCGAAGTATCTTATTATTAACAGGAGCCAGCATAACAGAAAAAAGATTTATTATCCTTTTGCTTCCACAGTTTAAAGTCAGCTATAATTTAATTTTCTGTAAGTCTATAGACCTCTGGGTGATACAAAAAAGTGCAGTTTCATCCACTTTACAAATACATTACACAGATATAGAGAGCCAAGGATCTGGTCTTACGCTAATGGCAAGGCAATGCTAATATTAGAAAAAAAACCCCAACATTTTAGTCTGTCATGTTTTTCAATGACTTACACAGAAAAAGAAACCACTGAGACAAAAATAGCTTTGCTGAACTATTTCAGGGCTATTGAAGAAAAACATATAAATAATGAAATTTGCTTATACTTTGAATGATCATCTCTGTATAGCATTTTTCAGTTTTGCTTGGTGTTTATAAAATGTAAATCTGCTTTACTAAATGTCAGTCTAGAAACAGAGAAATTAAACCCTTTATTCATGTTTAATCTTCTGCACAAGTATAGCTTATCAAAAGGTGCTTTAGGTTATGGTTTCTATAATCACACTGATTCTAATCTGGAATTAATCAAGTAAATAAATAAATTTACCAAATGGCAAATAAAGCCCTGTGTGTGTTTGCCTTGTAAATACATCCGTAAAGTATTTTATTAACAGCAGGTGGCAACCTTTGAAAATTGGACTGCAGCAGCATGGTTTTACTTTTAAATACAGAAATGCAAATTATTTCAAGAATGGTTTTATAAGCAGAAGCTGGTTGATCTGAATGCCTGTTTATGAGAAGATTCATATTAACATTCTCTTAGTGCTGTGCTTTTATAGAGGAAGTCTGCATTAACTATGGAAATTATAATTTTTTTAGAAATCTAATACTCTTTCATACTGCTATTCAAATAATTAATATTGTATCAAAATTAAAGAGATCATTCGAGATGTAAGTTGTTTGGTTAATTTCTACAGTATAGTATTATAACCTCGTAACTTCAAATATTCCTATTGTTGTTTTTCAAATGCAATGAGATTCTTTGTTCGACTGTGCTGCAAACACCTTGAGAACTGTTCTTTTATGGCTGTCAAGGGATAAACATGCTGCCTATGAAAATATAACATAACTTGATAATGTAAAATTCACATCTGGTATATTTCCCATGTCCTGACCCAAAGCATCCATGTCATTTAAGGCCTTTCTCTGACTATCAAGAGAACAAATCATCAAAACGTCCAGATGTCAACGAAATTGCTAAATTGATTTTTACTGCTTCCTGGCTTGCAGGTGAGAACTCATAATTTCCCAAGTGAATGGCCAAGACATCCTATACTACTTACACCTTATTTTGTTATCTTACACCTATCCAACAATGTATTCTTTTACTTTAGGACAATGTATCTTTACACATATATATGATCAGATTCACCAGCTGTCATCTTTATTCATCACTTTTGAAGAAACTCAAAAGTACACCTTTATTAGCTTTCAGTGGGAAAAGCTTAAATCTGTTGGGAGGGGAAAGTAAAAAGTGCCGCAAATAAATATTTTTAAAGCTTTATATTAAAACGGGAAAGATGTGCCTTTTCATTTTAAATTACTTTACTTTTTATAAAACATTGCACATGTATTCATTCATTATACACAGTACAGCAAGGTTCACTTTTTCCCTTATCTTTACTGCACTGGAATTTATCCTAAACGTGTTACAAAGATGTCTCTTGTATACTGTATGAAAGGAATTACATGATTTACAAAACCACCCCTGATATTCTGAGAAACAGTGCATTCAAAAAGACTGGCTGTCCCAAATAAGATAGGCATAGCTGGGTAATGAAATACTTTTCTGATAAGTTTCTTTACTATGGTATTTTGGTTTATTTAAAATATGATGCATTGCTTATATATCCAATAGGGCTAGTTTACACCTAGCTACATAAACACAACTCTACTGAGAAAAACAACAGTGACTTGTCTAAAGCAAGGCGAGATACGGCTCTTTATAGCTACTGCTCTATGGACATTTACTTGTCTCTTCTGAAGGTGACCACTAAAGTAAGCCATACTGTAGTGTAGATAATAACAGTGATTATATTTGCATCTCACCAGGACACCTCTGTTCACTGCACCGTCTAACTTCTTCTCCCGTTCCTTCACACTGTTGCCCGGTCACAGCAGCACCCTGACAGATCCTTATCCGCCTCTCCCAGCCACCGTCACAGGATTTGGAACAGCCACTCCAGTGGCCCCACTGGTTCCACTGGCCATTTTCTGTTCAGGAAAATACAGTTACTGTGGTGACATGATGACAGCCATAAAGGAGGATATATAGTTTATTCTTTACTTGAGAAAAAGCTCCCCAGATATAACTAACAAAGACAGAAATGGTAGATGTAGATACATGGAAGATGGGAAAGTCCCTACTTGGCTCCTAAATATAGGATTGCTGTCTAAGTGACTTGCATCTTAGCATAAAATAAAAGGAATTGGTGTACATCAACTTTCACTTAGACTGCAAAACAGATATTGTCCCTTTTGTAGTTTTTTTATATACTTGCATAGTGCTGTCATAGGGTAATGAAAGACATTTACAATGAGCATAAGCACCCTTTAAAAAACTAAATAAAAACATTTCTGCACGTGATATTTAGGAGCCTGATTTTTATACGCTCTGACAGTGCAAATGAGGCTTGAAAGACGGTATAAATGTAATTTACCCACCCTGGAAGGCTTCTTTTATACTGCCAGAGGATCATGAAGTAGTCATAGTGTAAAAGGGAATCAAACATACTTTTTTAAAACTGAGGAATGTCCTTTAAATGCTGATAAAACCAAAAAGCTGACACACAGTCCACTATGTAGTCTTTCTGGACGTATTCTTGAGCTTTTGTCTCCTCCAAGAAACTGAATGAGGACCCAGGTCTCCCTCTGAAGGTGGCTGCTCTGCCCCTTTGCAGACTGACAAGGCCTGTGGTGGCCGAGGAGCCTGCTGGTGTATCCCCAGTTCCTGCCCCAGAGCTACTGGCAAGACTGTCTTGAGTCTCCCCTGACTAGGGGAAGCAGAGCTGCAGCTCCCTGCACCAGTTGGTACTCACCAGTGCACTCAGGATTGAAGCACTCCCGACTCTCAGCCCAGGGCCCTCTGCACTCGGAGCCACCGTGGGCCGCGGCTGTACACTGCCGGCTCCGCTGCTGGGTGCCATTGGAGCAGGTCACTGAGCACTGGCTCCACGAGCTCCACTCTTGCCACTGTCCGTCGACTGCCACAGCAGGCAAAAAAAGAGATGGATACAGCAGAGTTACCACCTAAGTCAGGCAGGGCCTCGCAGCTTCCTTCTAGGCTAGGGGGTTTCAACTTAGACCTGAATGCAGACCCTCGGACTGGGCCTAGCCTGAAGACGCTTCACTTGGTTCAGCAGTCGAGTACAGCCATTATAAGCTACTTTAAAATAATTTAAAACTGTTTTCCTTTTTCTTCAGATAAAGAACACTTCATGTCCTCTAATTATATGTTGATACAACAAAGGATAAATTACTATTTTGCTCACACACCATGCAGTTTGAAAGGCCTTATTAAAAACAAGGCCTTATAAAAGACTTGTCTTGTCTTTTTAGGCAAAAGTAGAGGCCAATCTTGTATCATTTAAACCCAGAGCCCTTCAAAGCGATTTATTACAGCTGCAGTGATCATTCAGATGGATCAGCTTATGAGATTACTGGTCTTGACTATGAAATTAGGTCTCTTTAGTTGAATAGCAAAAGGAAAACAGGAGTTACCACTTTGTCTCACATATAGTTTCTGTTCTCTATACTTACACTGCTGAGCATACTTTTAGCATTAATCCTCCCTGTAACATGAATGACCCTAGCTCCTCAACATTCTATTGATATAAAACGTAGGAGGACAGAAATGGCCTGTCTTCCTCCTCAGGTCTGCCTCTGTGTTTGCATACCGCATAATCCTCCTTTTGAATTTGTTAAGTTGAATTTTTAAACAATATAGATATGGTGACCAGTTCTGTATTCAGTATTTCGTATTAGTCCATACACTTGAGTTTGGCAGAGTATTCCCATGAGTAAAGGTTTAGGACTGGTATTTTTAATTTCATATATCAGAAAGATTCTTGAGATAAATGAAAATATTAAAAAACAAAATAATAAAAAAAATATAGATTGATTAAGTTCCAACAGAAGTAAAAAGTTATATGGTCTTAAGTAGATGATAGGACTGGACAGTATTTTTGAAAATGGGTAAACATTATGAAATGTGTTGTTATTGATTATGTTGATTCAGAATCCTGTGTTCATATAGACTTCAGTAATCGTCAGTTCCTTATTGCACCTGCTGTTACCCATTATAAACCCAAAATGTAGGTTGTGATACAATTTTGATTAAAACTTGTCCTTGAAAACCTGGTTTTCATACCTACTATCTTGTAGTATCTTACTTGGTGCACTTGCCAACTCCTAACTTCAGGATTCTTCTAAAGGAGGGTTGGAATAGCAGCTTCCTAAATTAATGGTATTAATTAAAATAGGAAGCAGAATCTTTAAGTTAGTGATTGAGCATACTGTGTCTGTATGGGTCTACCACTGTTCAGTAAAATATAGAGATGAACTATTTTACTCTTGTCTGACAGTAACTACACAACATTTCTAACAGTTCAAAGTTACGATTGCTATCTCTAATTCTTAGGGTCTCGGCAACCAGTGAATTTAAGAGGCTTTTTTCCCAAAGTTCTATATTAAATATTCTATGTGATGCCTGGTTGTGAACCACTTCTCAATGTAAATGCCTCTCAAGCTATGGAACTGCATCCTGATAATTTATTCAGCAGAAAATGGAAATCTTTCCAAACACGGAAGCTAGTTGCATTCATTAATCATAAAAGCTTTATGTGAAGAGGAAAACATTATGGAAATTACATTTCAATGCAACCTCTTCAGTTTTATTCATTGCTATATAGCATTATTTAGGGTAGGAAAGATTGAATCAATTGTTACAGTGTCTTTGGTGAAAACTCATTCTGTGGCTTCTCATATATATTTTGTACATCTCCCTTGTTATCTTTAGCAGCAAATAGCGTGTGAGGTTTCTATTTCAGAAATACCATTAAAAGACTAAAGAATTCAACAAGAAGATTCCTTTATAAAACTGAACATTCAAATTACAGCAAATCTTAGCATTCAACAAAGATTTAAACTGTTGCAGTACTGTAACCAGTATATAACTACAACTAATGAAAGTCATTTAGGTATAAATGACTATTCAAAATCCAGAATTCTCAAATAACTACTTATTTTGACAGATAAGAAGAAATATCTTTTGTGTTTCTTTGCAATATTGAAGTGAATTGATTCATTAATTTCTTCTCTGTTATTTTATTTGGCATTCCTCTTGTTGTCAACTCTGCATCATGCTCATATATCATGTTAATTACTTCTGTAGGCACATGTAAAATTGCACAGCTGCCAACTTGGCCAAAAATCGGATTAATTCAAAATTTTTGCAGCTGCATTCAACACTATAACTTTTCAAAAAAAATTGTACTAAAGTTGTAGTACACTTTGCAGACCAAAAAAAAAAAAAAAATCTAAGAAATTTAATTTTAGTTCTGTGAGGCTTTAAGTTCCTTTTTTTCCTTTATCTCTATTTTTAAATCATCAGACAACCATTTGCTAATGAAATGCCCATCAACCATTTTCAGGAAGAGCTCCAGTCACAGAGAATCTATTTGCAGCAGTGTTGTGAATTGTGGATATTCAACAAGATCACTGCAAAGGCAACCTTCACGCTGTCAGACAGAACTTATGAAAGAAACCTCTCACATTACACCTACCTGATATCTTTATAATTCCTAAATATTACAATGAGTTCAATAACCATCAATTATGATAATATATATAATTATGGTTATTGAACTTATTTTAATACTTAGATATTATATACATATATATAATACATATTGTAT